>NW_027099867.1:0-137078 GCF_031753505.1 Anomalospiza imberbis
GGGGTCTGGGGAGGGGGGGGGGGGGACCTCACCCCTCCAAGGGTGTTTTTTCCTCCCCATTTTCAGGTGTTTGTGGGGCCACAGCCCCACAAGCCCCTTTTCAGGGGTGATCATGACAGCTTTAAGTGACATTTTTCCTGGGGACTCACTCCAAGCCGCTGTAGGGGATGTTTTGCCCCCCAGGGGTGGATTTTTGGGGTTTAAGGGCCCCCGCTCTGGTCGGGTCCCACTCTAACTCCCCTGAAGAGGCCAACACCACTCCTGCTGATTCCGGCAGCGGAGCCTAGGAGGGTTGTAAGAGTTGAAATTTTAAATTTCATTTTTATTCTATTTTATTTAAATTCAAATTTATTGATTTTTAGTTTTATTATAACTCGTTGAGAGGACAGCAAGGACATTCAAGGGCAGGAACATTTTTTCCTGGCTGGTGACTGGAATTTCAGACCCTGGCAGTGTGTGCAGCACCACACAGACTGGGATCAAACATGGGCTGGGATCACCTGGACTGAGATCCTATGGACTGGGACCATATGGAATGGGACCATAGGGATCAGGACGGTACACACTGGGATAAACTGGGTTGAGATTATATGGACTGGGACCACATGGACTGGGATTGCACAGACTGGGATCCCATGGACTGGGAAAAAGCATTGGCTACCATTGGCTACCATCCACATATAAAGGTGGCCACCTCAAGTTGTCTTGATCCTTTTTGGGTGTCCCATCCCCCTCTTTCCCCCGCCTTCCCCATCGTTCCCCCAATCCCGCCTCCCCTCCCCCGTGTTTGGTTTTGGGGGTTCCAGGCCCCTCCTGCTCCGTGGGGGGGTCCCTATCCCTCTTTGGTTTAATTTGGGGCCCCCAACCCCTTCTCACCGCGACCCCCGCGGCCGGGGGGGCTCTCAGCACCACCAGTGCCACCAGTCCGGCCCCAGCTGCCCCCGCACGCCCCATCCCCATCCCCAGGGTCACCTCCCCCCTGCCCAAATTCCGCTCCCGGGGAGCGCTGGGCGCTGCGGGTCCGCCTGGCGACTGAGGAGTCATCGAGAACAAGCGCTCTGATTGGCTAGAAATGGCCCCGCGCCGTCTCTGATTGGCTAGCGCATTGAGAAGCGTTTTGATCTGCCTGGCAACCGAGGAGCAGCGCTATCACAGGCGCTGATTGGCTGAAAATCGCCGGCCCGGCAACTGAGTTGGCAGCAGCGCCGCGCGCTCTGATTGGCCAGGAGCTGTTTTGGGGGTGGGGACGGGGGGAACTGGGGACCCCCAGGAGCCCCCCGGCTTTGGGGGTTTCCATCCCCCCTCGGCCCTCGGGGCGGCCCTGGGGCCACCCCAACACCCCCAAAGTGGGGAGGGTCCCCGGAGCCGTTTGGATCCCCCAAAAATGGGCTGGAAGCGGCAGGAGCCGCCCCAAAAAGGGATTGAAGGGTCCGGTCCGGGAATGGGGGAGGCTCCGGGGATGGCTCCCATCCGGATCGGGGCGGGCTGGGATTGAGGGAGGGTCCGTTCAGCGACTGGGCAGGGGTCTGGGACTGGGTCAGGGGCTGGCATTGGGGAGGGTTTGGGAATTGGGGAGGGGTCTAGGATTGAGGGGATTGCTCCATCCTGGGATTGGGGCAGGGTCGCTCCCTGGGGGAGGGGTCCATTATTGGGCCAGGGCCTCTCCCCTTCCTGAGCCTAATCCCGTTCCTGATCCTGTTCCCGATCCCAATCCCATTCCCATTTCTGTTCCCGACCCCGATCTCATTCCCGACCCCGATCCCACTCCCATTCCCGATCCCGATCCTGTTCCCAGTCCCGGGTCCCGCCGCTGTTTCCAGGAAATGGCTCTGCTCTCAACCCCGACCCCAAACCCAGCGGGTCAAACACCCCAGATCCTGGGGTCAACTCCCCCCGACCCCAAATCCTGGGGGTTCAAACACTGGGGGGGTCAAACACCCTCAAACCCAAACTCTGGGATGTCAAGCCCTACCCCCCCCCCCCAGCCCCGAACCCCAAATTTTAGGATCAAACCCTCCAAATCCCAGATCCTGGGGTGTCAAACACTCCCCAATTCCCAAACGATGGGGTTAAATACCCCTGATTTTGCTGATGCAAAAAAAATGCCTCAGAAATTCAGCCAGCTTGTCCACCTTTTTTGTCAACTTCTTTTCAGGGTTGGACGACCTGGTTGCGACAGCGGAACCCTTCTAAAAGACGGATGCTAAGAGACATAACCGGTGCTGTGGGAACAGGATTGGGAATTCTAAATAGCATTGATTCAGAAGTATTAATGAACACATTGGCTGCCACCACTAGATTTGACCAAATTCCAACAACCACTGCAGTCGTCCTTCTTGGCCTTGGGAAGACATCAGCGCTTGCTATCAAACATATTACCAAGTTGGGAGGAAGCAAGCGTAAATGATCACAAATTGGTAATTGATGCACTCGGTGCCACACAAAAGAACGTTTCTTTAGCTCTCAGCTGTATCCAGGCTCAATTAGGGATGCAGTCGGTTGCTGCCTCGATTATAAGAGAAGGTGAAGAAGGCACTTTTCCTACTGAGATTCGGAAAATAGTTTGGGACAGTGCCGCTGATTTTGAAAAGGAATTCAATCCCGGTGGAACCTAGTGAACTTTACCTATGACCCCATCACAAACATAGCCACAGCTTTGGTGTTAACCGTACGTGATGCCTCAAGTGCATTTGGTATTCCCCATCATTGCACTAGGACTGGGACACATATGGAGCCACTGGGAATGTGCTGGGGGCAACTGGGACCACGCTGGGGGCAACTGGGGACAAGGGTGAGTGACTGGGGCCCTGCTGGCAGAGACTGGGATCATACTGGACTCATACTGGGATCTTACTGGGAGTGACTGGGACTATTCTGGGGGCAAGTGGGAGAACTGGGAACACACGGGATGAAAGTGGGAACAACGGGAAGAGTGCTGGGGGCAAATTGTATCATAATGGGGAGTGACTGGCAGCAACTGGGCTCCTGCTGGGAGCAGCCCCTGGCGGGCCCCGGGAGCCCCGCACCCCTTTCCCGGCCATGCCGCCCCTCCAGCCCCAGCACCCCCCATTGCCGGGGTGCCGGCACTGCCAGGGGTCCCCCCCTCTCGGGTTCCCCGCTGGGGCTTCTGGGGCTCTCCTCTCTCGGGGCTCCCGCTCAGGGCAGCCGCGGCTCTCCCGGGGCTCCCCAAAACCGGTGTCCCCCCGACGGGGCTCTGCCGCCACCCACACTGGGATCCCCCGAAAACACCTCTCGGGGACCCCCCGATGTCCCCCCGAGGGCCAGCTGCGGCTCGGCTTTGGAGCCCTGCCAGCTCCAAACATCCCTCCCAAAGAACCCGAACCCAGGCACCCCCCAGGATATTTGGGCCGAGCTCCCCCTCCCTGGGCACCTGCGGGATGGGGGCGATGCTCCCGGGGTGCTGCGAGCTCAGGCAGCGCCAGGGCCACGCGATTCCTTCTCTCCTCTCCTCCGGCTGCTCCCTGCTGCCGCTGCGCCTCTTCCTCCCTCCCTCCTCCTCCTCCCCCGCTCCGGGATCCTGAACCATGAGGGGAAAGGAGCGAGGAAAGGGCAGAACCGTGAGGGGAAAGGAGCGAGGAAAGGGCGGAACCGTGAGGGGAAAGGAGCGGGGCCAAGGGGACGCGCTGTCCTAAAAAAGCCCGGTTTGACCCAAAATCACCCAAAAGGGCATCAAATGCAGCCTACATCCACATGGTTCGGCCTGACACCAACCAAATGGGATTAAAAGTATCCAGAGGGCTCTAAAATCCAACCCAAGGGGCTTAAAACTGCCCCAAGTGTTTTATAGCCCTCAAGAAATGGCTTAAGATCACCCATAAATCTTTCAAATGTGACTAAAATCCACCCTGAAAGTTTTCTGTCCAGCCTAAAATCATCCAAAGGTATCTAAAATCACCAAAATGTCCCTGACACCAACACAAGAAGACCTAAAACCACCCTAAAAAGGCTTGGTTCAACCTAAAATTGCCCAAAGCAGCAAAAAACCCTACTTAAATGCACCCAAAATACACAAAAAAGGACCTAAAATCACCCACACAGGATTAGGATTCACCCATATGGGCCCAGTTTTTCCTAAACTCACCCAAATGGGCCCCAGCCCCACCCCCATGGGCCTAAAATCATCCAAAGGGGTCTGAAATCCCCCCTAAACCCCACCAGATTCGGCCTCAAATCAGCCACAGGGGCTGAAAATCCACCCGAAAAGGCTCGGGATCCCCGCAAGGGATCTGAAGCCCACCCTAAACCTGCCCGCTTCGGCCCAAAATCCCCCAAAGGGGCCGAGCCCGAGGCCGAGCCCGGGATCGGCTCCGGGGTGGCTCCGGGACCTCCGCGTCCGCTCCGGGCAGTTTTGGCCGCGGCCCCGGACGGGCCTGGGCGGGACCTGGAGGGACCAGGGAGGGCTCGGGAGGGGTTTGGGCATCTGGGGCTTTTTTGGGCTTTTGGGAATTGTGTTGGGAGTTTACAGGGAATTGTTGGGGTTTTTGGGGAGAATTATTGGGTGTGGGGGTGTTTGGGAATTTTGGGAGTTTGGATTTTGAGGGGTTTTCTTGGTGCTTTGAGTGGGAAGTTTTTTTCCTGGGGGTATTTGGGGGTTAATTGATTTTTTTTGTGTTTTCTTTTGGATTTTGGAAGGTTTTACTGGGATTTTGTGGGGATTTTGTGGGATCCTCTGGAATTAATTCTGGGTTTTATTGGGATTTTTAGGGGATTTGGAGGCATTTTATTGGAATTGTTGGGGCATTTAGTGGGATTCTTTGGGGATTTGGGTTTTTTAGTTATTTTAGTGGGGATTTGGGGGGGCTTGTGGGTTTTTTTTGGGTGTTGCCAAGATTTCTTTGGGTCTCGTGAGGATTTTGTGGGGCTTGTTGTGGTTTTGGAGACATTTTTGGGGGGATTTGTGGGGTTTAATTGGGATTTTGTGAGCTTTTTTTGGGATTCGAGGGTATTCTAATGGGAATTTGTGAAATTTAATTGCGATTTCATGGGGTTTATTGGGACTTTCAGGGGTTTAAACCAGATGTTGGTGCCTCTCAGCCCTTCCCCACACCCTGGGACAACTCCAAAGCCCCCCAAAATTCCACTAAAACCCCCCAAAATCCCCCAAAAATCCCAATTAAAAACTCCTAAACACCAAAGAATCCCACAAAATCCCAGTGGAACCCACCAAAATTAAAAAAAAAAAAAAACCTCCCAAAAATTTCAATAAACCCCCCAAAAAATAACCACCCCAAAACCCTAAAAAATCCCCAAAATCCAAAATCCTCAAATCCCACAAAAGCCCCATAACCCCACAAACCCAGTAATTCTCTCCAAAATCCAATAATTCCCCCTAATCTCCCAACAAAATCCCCCAAAGCCCATAAATGCCGCCAAAATCCCCCCAAAATCCCCCCAGAGCGCCCCAGACTCACCGGGGGCAGTCCTGGATCAGGGGGCACCGGCCGGTGGAACAGAAGCCGCTTCAGGGGGCCCGTGGAGCTTTTTGGGGAGGGGGCACCATGGGAGACCCCCCAAAAACGGGGGAGGGGAACCCCTGTGGTACCACCTCCCCCGAATGCCCTCTCCCCCGGTTCAGGAATAGCCAAACTCAAGAAAATGTAAACCAGGCTTGACTTTCCAGAAATTATTTTTGGCCGGGTTTAGCTGCACCCTCCAGGCTCAGGATCACCGCTGTATTTGCAGGTTTTGCTCTGCATCATCAGCCTGCCCAGACTCTGCTCGGTGTTTCACAAATGGAGAAAACAATGGATAATGTGCCAAGCTTCCTTGCAAACAGCAACACCTGCATCAGCATGACAGAAAAGAAAAAAAAAAAAAGAAAATATTCACCGGTTAGAACAGAGCCAGTGTCCCACCATCTTCCCCTCCACTGTTATTACAGAGGCAAACCTGGGCCTAAAGCTTCCACCTCTCAGTTCCTGATGCTGTTTGACTTCAGCCTTGACTCCCCCTGATCTACCTGACTGCCGTCCAAGTGGGGCTGGGGATGCTCAGCCTGGAAAGAGGAGACACTGGGGAGGCCTCAGTGCAGCTCTGCAGGACTGGAAGGGTCCCACAGGAAAGACGGGGACAGTGTTCAGCCGGGCCCGTGGCAACAGGACAAGGGGGGATGGCTTTCAACTGCAGGAGGCTGATTGAAGTTGGATCTGAGGGAGCTGCTCTTTTACACGGAGGCTGCTGAGGCACTGGCCCAGGCTGTGGATGCCCCATCCTTGGCAACAGGGCTGTGAGCAGCATGGGCTGGGGAAGATTGCTCAGCTCGGGACAAGATGCTCTTTAGATCCACTGTGATGTCACAGATGTGATGTTCCAGCAGGAACTTCCAGCGTCCAGCAAAGAGCACAACACAACCACTGGCCCTTGTGTCAGCCCACCCTGTGCCAGCCCTCGTGCCAGCTCACCCTTAACCATGTTCCCTGTCACTCTTCTCGTCACCTGCACCCTGATACTCCCATCAGTCCTGAAAGCTCTCTGTTGCCTGGATTTTGTCATCCGTCCCTGCAGGATGCTCACATTTGTCCTGAGGAAGGTACAGTGCCATTCCATGGAGGTGGACACCCCCCAGCTGCCCGGCTGGGCTGGAGTTCTGTGGGGATGGGGTGGGACAGGGACCCCACTCTGAGGTGTTGCTACCTCTGCAGGCTGTCACCGAGAGAGAGGACGAGATGGAGGTGGACATGCAGGCTGATAGAGAGGAGGACATGGAAGTGGATGGAGAAGAGAGTGGAGACAATGCGATGGAGGTGGACATGGAAATTGATACAGAGGAGAAGATGGAAGTGGATGGAGAAGAGAGTGGAGAGGAAGAGATGGAGGTGGACATGCAGATGGATACAGAGGAAGAGATGGAAGTGGATGGAGAAGAGAGTGGAGAGGAAGAGATGGAGGTGGACATGGAGATTGATACAGAGGAGGAGATGGAAGTGGATGGAGAAGAGACTGGAGAGGAAGAGATGGAGGTGGACATGCAGATGGATACAGAGGAGGAGATGGAAGTGGATGGAGAAGAGACTGGTGAAGAAGAGATGGAGGTAGATGTGGAAGAGGAGATGGACGTGGAAATGGAAGAGTACCTTGAGGACATGGACATTGATGAGAAAGATGAGGAAGAGGCCATGATCTTGGGATGAAGAGCAATACCAGCAGCAGGACAGGCATGTGGTCCCCACAGGCAGAGCGGGTCCCCTGCTGCCAGGCTGGGACTGGGCTGGGTGGTCCCTGCTCAGGGATGTGGGACCCGGTGCATTGGGTTCTGGTGGCCATCCCCAGCCTGTGCTGCGCTTGCTGGGCCAGCCTGGGGGCACATGGAAGAGCCCTCTCTGCCTGATTGGAGTGACTGTGCCTCTTGCTTTCCCTCAAGGACCGATGGAGATCCCGGACAGAGATGCCACCCTTTTGTACATACGTTGTAGAGTTTGTTGTTGTCTTTAGGCTATAGGTTTTAGGGCTTCTTTTTGTCTTCTGTAAATACGTTTCATAGACTTTTGTTAGATATGTTCTTAGGTATATACGTTCCATAGATAGTTGTTGTTACAAATATTCTTACAATGTAAATGTGTTCTGTGTTTTCTTTGCTGTTTTTCTGAAAATAAACAAGCCTTATTTTTCACACCCCAGTTCTCTTTCCATTTGCTTCAGGCACAGGTAGCATTTGCAAAGTTGTGGTTTCCGCTTGCTCCAGGTTCCCAGGGCTGGAGGTCAGTGGGGGCGCTGGCACAGCCACAACCTTTTGTTTGGGGGCAATATTGGGAAGGGGGTGGGAGAGGGGGCACAGGGGGAGGTGGGACCCACTGAGGCTCCCCCAGGTCACCCCAGGACCCCCAGGCCCCGTCCCAGCCCCCCCAGTTCCCTCCACAGCCCCGGCTGAGGGGGGCTCAGCCCAGGAGCCGCCGTCGTTCGGGGCTCCCCCGAGGGCAGCCGCCAACGGGAGAGCTCCCGGCTCGGAGAGGCCCCAGCAGAGGAGGGGATCTTGTCCCTCCTCGAGGGCCCTGAAGGGTCTTCAGGCCCCTCTGAAGAGGAGTTTTTCTCTTTTTAGGGATGTTTGGGGGGACCTCACCCCTCCAAGGGTGTTTTTTCCTCCCCATTTTCAGGTGTTTGTGGGGCCACAGCCCCACAAGCCCCTTTTCAGGGGTGATCATGACAGCTTTAAGTGACATTTTTCCTGGGGACTCACTCCAAGCCGCTGTAGGGGATGTTTTGCCCCCCAGGGTGGATTTTTGGGGTTTAAGGGCCCCCGCTCTGGTCGGGTCCCACTCTAACTCCCCTGAAGAGGCCAACACCACTCCTGCTGATTCCGGCAGCGGAGCCCTAGGAGGGTTGTAAGAGTTGAAATTTTTAAATTTCATTTTTATTCTATTTTATTTAAATTCAAATTTATTGATTTTTAGTTTTATTATAACTCGTTGAGAGGACAGCAAGGACATTCAAGGGCAGGAACATTTTTTCCTGGCTGGTGACTGGAATTTCAGACCCTGGCAGTGTGTGCAGCACCACACAGACTGGGATCAAACATGGGCTGGGATCACCTGGACTGAGATCCTATGGACTGGGACCATATGGAATGGGACCATAGGGATCAGGACGGTACACACTGGGATAAACTGGGTTGAGATTATATGGACTGGGACCACATGGACTGGGATTGCACAGACTGGGATCCCATGGACTGGGAAAAAGCATTGGCTACCATTGGCTACCATCCACATATAAAGGTGGCCACCTCAAGTTGTCTTGATCCTTTTTGGGTGTCCCATCCCCCTCTTTCCCCCGCCTTCCCCATCGTTCCCCCAATCCCCGCTCCCCTCCCCCGTGTTTGGTTTTGGGGGTTCCAGGCCCCTCCTGCTCCGTGGGGGGGTCCCGATCCCTCTTTGGTTTAATTTGGGGCCCCCAACCCCTTCTCACCGCGACCCCCGCGGCCGGGGGGGCTCTCAGCACCACCAGTGCCACCAGTCCGGCCCCAGCTGCCCCCGCACGCCCCATCCCCATCCCCAGGGTCACCTCCCCCCTGCCCAAATTCCGCTCCCGGGGAGCGCTGGGCGCTGCGGGTCCGCCTGGCGACTGAGGAGTCATCGAGAACAAGCGCTCTGATTGGCTAGAAATGGCCCCGCGCCGTCTCTGATTGGCTAGCGCATTGAGAAGCGTTTTGATCTGCCTGGCAACCGAGGAGCAGCGCTATCACAGGCGCTGATTGGCTGAAAATCGCCGGCCCGGCAACTGAGTTGGCAGCAGCGCCGCGCGCTCTGATTGGCCAGGAGCTGTTTTGGGGTGGGGACGGGGGGAACTGGGGACCCCCAGGAGCCCCCCGGCTTTGGGGGTTTCCATCCCCCCTCGGCCCTCGGGGCGGCCCTGGGGCCACCCCAACACCCCCAAAGTGGGGAGGGTCCCCGGAGCCGTTTGGATCCCCCAAAAATGGGCTGGAAGCGGCAGGAGCCGCCCCAAAAAGGGATTGAAGGGTCCGGTCCGGGAATGGGGGAGGCTCCGGGGATGGCTCCCATCCGGATCGGGGCGGGCTGGGATTGAGGGAGGGTCCGTTCAGCGACTGGGCAGGGGTCTGGGACTGGGTCAGGGGCTGGCATTGGGGAGGGTTTGGGAATTGGGGAGGGGTCTAGGATTGAGGGGATTGCTCCATCCTGGGATTGGGGCAGGGTCGCTCCCTGGGGGAGGGGTCCATTATTGGGCCAGGGCCTCTCCCCTTCCTGAGCCTAATCCCGTTCCTGATCCTGTTCCCGATCCCAATCCCATTCCCATTTCTGTTCCCGACCCCGATCTCATTCCCGACCCCGATCCCACTCCCATTCCCGATCCCGATCCTGTTCCCAGTCCCGGTCCCGCCGCTGTTTCCAGGAAATGGCTCTGCTCTCAACCCCGACCCCAAACCCAGCGGGTCAAACACCCCAGATCCTGGGGTCAACTCCCCCCGACCCCAAATCCTGGGGGTTCAAACACTGGGGGGGTCAAACACCCTCAAACCCAAACTCTGGGATGTCAAGCCCTACCCCCCCCCCCCCAGCCCCGAACCCCAAATTTTAGGATCAAACCCTCCAAATCCCAGATCCTGGGGTGTCAAACACTCCCCAATTCCCAAACGATGGGGTTAAATACCCCTGATTTTGCTGATGCAAAAAAATGCCTCAGAAATTCAGCCAGCTTGTCCACCTTTTTTGTCAACTTCTTTTCAGGGTTGGACGACCTGGTTGCGACAGCGGAACCCTTCTAAAAGACGGATGCTAAGAGACATAACCGGTGCTGTGGGAACAGGATTGGGAATTCTAAATAGCATTGATTCAGAAGTATTAATGAACACATTGGCTGCCACCACTAGATTTGACCAAATTCCAACAACCACTGCAGTCGTCCTTCTTGGCCTTGGGAAGACATCAGCGCTTGCTATCAAACATATTACCAAGTTGGGAGGAAGCAAGCGTAAATGATCACAAATTGGTAATTGATGCACTCGGTGCCACACAAAAGAACGTTTCTTTAGCTCTCAGCTGTATCCAGGCTCAATTAGGGATGCAGTCGGTTGCTGCCTCGATTATAAGAGAAGGTGAAGAAGGCACTTTTCCTACTGAGATTCAGAAAATAGTTTGGGACAGTGCCGCTGATTTTGAAAAGGAATTCCAATCCCGGTGGAACCTAGTGAACTTTACCTATGACCCCATCACAAACATAGCCACAGCTTTGGTGTTAACCGTACGTGATGCCTCAAGTGCATTTGGTATTCCCCATCATTGCACTAGGACTGGGACACATATGGAGCCACTGGGAATGTGCTGGGGGCAACTGGGACCACGCTGGGGGCAACTGGGGACAAGGGTGAGTGACTGGGGCCCTGCTGGGAGAGACTGGGATCATACTGGACTCATACTGGGATCTTACTGGGAGTGACTGGGACTATTCTGGGGGCAAGTGGGAGAACTGGGAACACACGGGATGAAAGTGGGAACAACGGGAAGAGTGCTGGGGGCAAATTGTATCATAATGGGGAGTGACTGGCAGCAACTGGGCTCCTGCTGGGAGCAGCCCCTGGCGGCCCCGGGAGCCCCGCACCCCTTTCCCGGCCATGCCGCCCCTCCAGCCCCAGCACCCCCCATTGCCGGGGTGCCGGCACTGCCAGGGGTCCCCCCCTCTCGGGTTCCCCGCTGGGGCTTCTGGGGCTCTCCTCTCTCGGGGCTCCCGCTCAGGGCAGCCGCGGCTCTCCCGGGGCTCCCCAAAACCGGTGTCCCCCCGACGGGGCTCTGCCGCCACCCACACTGGGATCCCCCGAAAACACCTCTCGGGGACCCCCCGATGTCCCCCCGAGGGCCAGCTGCGGCTCGGCTTTGGAGCCCTGCCAGCTCCAAACATCCCCCCCAAAAAAATCCCAAACCCAGGCACCCCCCAGGATATTTGGGCCGAGCTCCCCCTCCCCGGGCACCTGCGGGATGGGGGCGATGCTCCCGGGGTGCTGCGAGCTCAGGCAGCGCCAGGGCCACGCGATTCCTTCTCTCCTCTCCTCCGGCTGCTCCCTGCTGCCGCTGCGCCTCTTCCTCCCTCCCTCCTCCTCCTCCCCCGCTCCGGGATCCTGAACCATGAGGGGAAAGGAGCGAGGAAAGGGCAGAACCGTGAGGGGAAAGGAGCGAGGAAAGGGCGGAACCGTGAGGGGAAAGGAGCGGGGCCAAGGGGACGCGCTGTCCTAAAAAAGCCCGGTTTGACCCAAAATCACCCAAAAGGGCATCAAATGCAGCCTACATCCACATGGTTCGGCCTGACACCAACCAAATGGGATTAAAAGTATCCAGAGGGCTCTAAAATCCAACCCAAGGGGCTTAAAACTGCCCCAAGTGTTTTATAGCCCTCAAGAAATGGCTTAAGATCACCCGTAAATCTTTCAAATGTGACTAAAATCCACCCTGAAAGTATCTGGTCCAGCCTAAAATCATCCAAAGGTATCTAAAATCACCAAAATGTCCCTGACACCAACACAAGAAGACCTAAAATCACCCTAAAAAGGCTTGGTTCAACCTAAAATTGCCCAAAGCAGCAAAAAACCCTACTTAAATGCACCCAAAATACACAAAAAAGGGACCTAAAATCACCCACACAGGATTAGGATTCACCCCTATGGGCCCAGTTTTTCCTAAACTCACCCAAATGGGCCCCAGCCCCACCCCCATGGGCCTAAAATCATCCAAAGGGGTCTGAAATCCCCCCTAAACCCCACCAGATTCGGCCTCAAATCAGCCACAGGGGCTGAAAATCCACCCAAAAAGGCTCGGGATCCCCGCAAGGGATCTGAAGCCCACCCTAAACTTGCCCGGTTCGGCCCAAAATCCCCCAAAGGGGCCGAGCCCGAGGCCGAGCCCGGGATCGGCTCCGGGGTCACTCCGGGACCTCCGCGTCCGCTCCGGGCAGTTTTGGCCGCGGCCCCGGACGGGCCTGGGCGGGACCGGGAGGGACCAGGGAGGGCTCGGGAGGGGTTTGGGCATCTGGGGCTTTTTTGGGCTTTTGGGAATTGTCTTGGGAGTTTACAGGGAATTGTTGGGGTTTTTGGGGAGAATTATTGGGTGTGGGGGTGTTTGGGAATTTTGGGAGTTTGGATTTTGAGGGGTTTTCTTGGTGCTTTGAGTGGGAAGTTTTTTTCCTGGGGGTATTTGGGGGTTAATTGATTTTTTTTGTGTTTTCTTTTGGATTTTAGAAGGTTTTACTGGGATTTTGTGGGGATTTTGTGGGATCCTCTGGAATTATTTCTGGGTTTTATTGGGATTTTTAGGGGATTTGGAGGCATTTTATTGGAATTGTTGGGGCAATTAGTGGGATTCTTTGGGGATTTGGGTTTTTTAGTTATTTTAGTGGGGATTTGGGGGGGCTTGTGGGTTTTTTTGGGTGTTGCCAAGATTTCTTTGGGTCTCGTGAGGATTTTGTGGGGCTTGTTGTGGTTTTGGAGACATTTTTGGGGGGATTTGTGGGGTTTAATTGGGATTTTGTGAGCTTTTTTTGGGATTCGAGGGTATTCTAATGGGAATTTGTGAAATTTAATTGCAATTTCATGGGGTTTATTGGGACTTTCAGGGGTTTAAACCAGATGTTGGTGCCTCTCAGCCCTTCCCCACACCCTGGGACAACTCCAAAGCCCCCCAAAATTCCACTAAAACCCCCCAAAATCCCCCAAAAATCCCAATTAAAAACTCCTAAACACCAAAGAATCCCACAAAATCCCAGTGGAACCCACCAAAATTAAAAAAAAAAAAAACTCCCAAAAATTTCAATAAACCCCCCAAAAAACAACCACCCCAAAACCCTAAAAAATCCCCAAAATCCAAAATCCTCAAATCCCACAAAACCCCCATAACCCCACAAACCCAGTAATTCTCTCCAAAATCCAATAATTCTCCCTAATCTCCCAACAAAATCCCCCAAAGCCCATAAATGCCGCCAAAATCCTCCCAAAATCCCCCCAGAGCGCCCCAGACTCACCGGGGGCAGTCCTGGATCAGGGGGCACCGGCCGGTGGAACAGAAGCCGCTTCAGGGGGCCCGCGGAGCTTTTTGGGGAGGGGGCACCATGGGAGACCCCCCAAAAACGGGGGAGGGGAACCCCTGTGGTACCCCCTCCCCCGAATGCCCTCTCCCTCGGTTCAGGAATAGCCAAACTCAAGAAAATGTAAACCAGGCTTGACTTTCCAGAAATTATTTTTGGCCGGGTTTAGCTGCATCCTCCAGGCTCAGGATCACCGGTGTATTTGCAGGTTTTGCTCTGCATCATCAGCCTGCCCAGACTCTGCTCGGTGTTTCACAAATGGAGAAGACAATGGATAATGTGCCAAGCTTCCTTGCAAACAGCAACACCTGCATCAGCAAGACAGAAAAGAAGGGAAAAAAATAAAAAAAAGGAAATATTCACCGGTTAGAACAGAGCCAGTGTCCCACCATCTTCCCCTCCACTGTTATTACAGAGGCAAACCTGGGCCTAAAGCTTCCACCTCTCAGTTCCTGATGCTGTTTGACTTCAGCCTTGACTCCCCCTGATCTACCTGACTGCCGTCCAAGTGGGGCTGGGGATGCTCAGCCTGGAAAGAGGAGACACTGGGGAGGCCTCAGTGCAGCTCTGCAGGACTGGAAGGGTCCCACAGGAAAGACGGGGACAGTGTTCAGCCGGGCCCGTGGCAACAGGACAAGGGGGGATGGCTTTCAACTGCAGGAGGCTGATTGAAGTTGGATCTGAGGGAGCTGCTCTTTTACACGGAGGCTGCTGAGGCACTGGCCCAGGCTGTGGATGCCCCATCCTTGGCAACAGGGCTGTGAGCAGCATGGGCTGGGGAAGATTGCTCAGCTCGGAACAAGATGCTCTTTAGATCCACTGTGATGTCACAGATGTGATGTTCCAGCAGGAACTTCCAGCGTCCAGCAAAGAGCACAACACAACCACTGGCCCTTGTGTCAGCCCACCCTGTGCCAGCCCTCGTGCCAGCTCACCCTTCACCATGCTCCCTGTCACTCTTCTCGTCACCTGCGCCCTGATACTCCCATCAGTCCTGAAAGCTCTCTGTTGCCTGGATTTTGTCATCCGTCCCTGCAGGATGCTCACATTTGTCCTGAGGAAGGTACAGTGCCATTCCATGGAGGTGGACACCCCCCAGCTGCCCGGCTGGGCTGGAGTTCTGTGGGGATGGGGTGGGACAGGGACCCCACTCTGAGGTGTTGCTACCTCTGCAGGCTGTCACCGAGAGAGAGGACGAGATGGAGGTGGACATGCAGGCTGATAGAGAGGAGGACATGGAAGTGGATGGAGAAGAGAGTGGAGTGGAAGAGATGGAGGTGGACATGGAGATTGATACAGAGGAGAAGATGGAAGTGGATGGAGAAGAGAGTGGAGAGGAAGAGATGGAGGTGGACATGCAGATGGATACAGAGGAGGAGATGGAAGTGGATGGAGAAGAGAGTGGAGAGGAAGAGATGGAGGTGGACATGGAGATTGATACAGAGGAGGAGATGGAAGTGGATGGAGAAGAGACTGGAGAGGAAGAGATGGAGGTGGACATGCAGATGGATACAGAGGAGGAGATGGAAGTGGATGGAGAAGAGACTGGTGAAGAAGAGATGGAGGTAGATGTGGAAGAGGAGATGGACGTGGAAATGGAAGAGTACCTTGAGGACATGGACATTGATGAGAAAGATGAGGAAGAGGCCATGATCTTGGGATGAAGAGCAATACCAGCAGCAGGACAGGCATGTGGTCCCCACAGGCAGAGCGGGTCCCCTGCTGCCAGGCTGGGACTGGGCTGGGTGGTCCCTGCTCAGGGATGTGGGACCCGGTGCATTGGGTTCTGGTGGCCATCCCCAGCCTGTGCTGCGCTTGCTGGGCTAGCCTGGGGGCACATGGAAGAGCCCTCTCTGCCTGATTGGAGTGACTGTGCCTCTTGCTTTTCCTCAAGGACCGATGGAGATCCCGGACAGAGATGCCACCCTTTTGTACATACCTTGTAGAGTTTGTTGTTGTCTTTAGGCTATAGGTTTTAGGGCTTCTTTTTGTCTTCTGTAAATACGTTTCATAGACTTTTGTTAGATATGTTCTTGGGTATATATGTTCCATAGATAGTTGTTGTTACAAATATTCTTACAATGTAAATGTGTTCTGTGTTTTCTTTGCTGTTTTTCTGAAAATAAACAAGCTTTATTTTTCACACCCCAGTTCTCTTTCCATTTGCTTCAGGCACAGGTAGCATTTGCAAAGTTGTGGTTTCCGCTTGCTCCAGGTTCCCAGGGCTGGAGGTCAGTGGGGGCGCTGGCACAGCCACAAGCTTTTGTTTGGGGGCAATATTGGGAAGGGGGTGGGAGAGGGGGCACAGGGGGAGGTGGGACCCACTGAGGCTCCCCCAGGTCACCCCAGGACCCCCAGGCCCCGTCCCAGCCGCCCCAGTTCCCTCCACAGCCCCGGCTGAGGGGGGGCTCAGCCCAGGAGCCGCCGTCGTTCGGGGCTCCCCCGAGGGCAGCCGCCAACAGGAGACCTCCCGGCTCGGAGAGGCCCCAGCAGAGGAGGGGATCTTGTCCCTCCTCGAGGGCCCTGAAGGGTCTTCAGGCCCCTCTGAAGAGGAGTTTTTCTCTTTTTAGGGATGTTTGGGGGGACCTCACCCCTCCAAGGGTGTTTTTTCCTCCCCATTTTCAGGTGTTTGTGGGGCCACAGCCCCACAAGCCCCTTTTCAGGGGTGATCATGACAGCTTTAAGTGACATTTTTCCTGGGGACTCACTCCAAGCCGCTGTAGGGGATGTTTTGCCCCCCAGGGTGGATTTTTGGGGTTTAAAGGCCCCCGCTCTGGTCGGGTCCCACTCTAACTCCCCTGAAGAGGCCAACACCACTCCTGCTGATTCCGGCAGCGGAGCCCTAGGAGGGTTGTAAGAGTTGAAATTTTTAAATTTCATTTTTATTCTATTTTATTTAAATTAAAATTTATTGATTTTTAGTTTTATTATAACTCGTTGAGAGGACAGCAAGGACATTCAAGGGCAGGAACATTTTTTCCTGGCTGGTGACTGGAAATTCAGACCCTGGCAGTGTGTGCAGAACCACACAGACTGGCATCAAACATGGGCTGGGATCACCTGGACTGAGATCCTATGGACTGGGACCATATGGAATGGGACCATAGGGATCAGGACGGTACACACTGGGATAAACTGGGTTGAGATTATATGGACTGGGACCACATGGACTGGGATTGCACAGACTGGGATCCCATGG
Source organism: Anomalospiza imberbis (assembly GCF_031753505.1). NCBI lineage: Eukaryota > Metazoa > Chordata > Aves > Passeriformes > Viduidae > Anomalospiza > Anomalospiza imberbis. Next base: position 16,739 of record NW_027099867.1, read on the forward strand.
ACTGGGAAAAAGCATTGGCTACCATTGGCTACCATCCACATATAAAGGTGGCCACCTCAAGTTGTCTTGATCCTTTTTGGGTGTCCCATCCCCCTCTTTCCCCCGCCTTCCCCATCGTTCCCCCAATCCCCGCTCCCCTCCCCCGTGTTTGGTTTTGGGGGTTCCAGGCCCCTCCTGCTCCGTGGGGGGGTCCCGATCCCTCTTTGGTTTAATTTGGGGCCCCCAACCCCTTCTCACCGCGACCCCCCGCGGCCGGGGGGGCTCTCAGCACCACCAGTGCCACCAGTCCGGCCCCAGCTGCCCCCGCACGCCCCATCCCCATCCCCAGGGTCACCTCCCCCCTCCCCAAATTCCGCTCCCGGGGAGCGCTGGGCGCTGCGGCTCCGCCTGGCGACTGAGGAGTCATCGAGAACAAGCGCTCTGATTGGCTAGAAATGGCCCCGCGCAGTCTCTGATTGGCTAGCGCATTGAGAAGCGTTTTGATCTGCCTGGCAACTGATGAGCAGCGCTATCGCAGGCGCTGATTGCCTGAAAATCGCCGGCCCGGCAACTGAGTTGGCAGCAGCGCCGCGCGCTCTGATTGGCCAGGAGCTGTTTTGGGGTGGGGACGGGGGGAACTGGGGACCCCCAGGAGCCCCCCGGCTTTGGGGGTTTCCATCCCCCCTCGGCCCTCGGGGCGGCCCTGGGGCCACCCCAACACCCCCAAAGTGGGGAGGGTCCCCGGAACCGTTTGGATCCCCCAAAAATGGGCTGGAAGCGGCAGGAGCCGCCCCAAAAAGGGATTGAAGGGTCCGGTCCGGGAATGGGGGAGGCTCCGGGGATGGCTCCCATCCGGATCGGGGCGGGCTGGGATTGAGGGAAGGTCCGTTCAGTGACTGGGCAGGGGTCTGGGACTGGGTCAGGGGCTGGCATTGGGGAGGGTTTGGGAATTGGGGAGGGGTCTGGGATTGAGGGGATTGCTCCATCCCGGGATTGGGGCAGGGTCGCTCCCTGGGGGAGGGGTCCATTATTGGGCCAGGGCCTCTCCCCTTCCCGAGCCCAATCCCGTTCCTGATCCTGTTCCCGATCCCAATCCCATTCCCATTTCTGTTCCCGTTCCCGATCTCATTCCCGACCCCGATCCCACTCCCATTCCCGATCCCGATCCTGTTCCCAGTCCCGGTCCCGCCGCTGTTTCCAGGAAATGGCTCTGCTCTCAACCCCGACCCCAAACCCAGCGGGTCAAACACCCCAGATCCTGGGGTCAACTCCCCCCGACCCCAAATCCTGGGGGTTCAAACACTGGGGGGGTCAAACACCCTCAAACCCAAACTCTGGGATGTCAAGCCCTACCCCCCCCCTCCCCCAGCCCCGAACCCCAAATTTTAGGATCAAACCCTCCAAATCCCAGATCCTGGGGTGTCAAACACTCCCCAATTCCCAAACGATGGGGTTAAATACCCCTGATTTTGCTGATGCAAAAAAATGTCTCAGAAATTCAGCCAGCTTGTTCACCTTTTTTGTAAACTTCTTTTCAGGGTTGGACGACCTGGTTGCGACAGCGGAACCCTTCTAAAAGACGGATGCTAAGAGACATAACCGGTGCTGTGGGAACAGGATTGGGAATTCTAAATAGCATTGATTCAGAAGTATTAATGAACACATTGGCTGCCACCACTAGATTTGACCAAATTCCAACAACCACTGCAGCCGTCCTTATTGGCCTTGGGAAGACATCAGCGCTTGCTATCAAACATATTACCAAGTTGGGAGGAAGCAAGCGTAAATGATCACAAATTGGTAATTGATGCACTCGGTGCCACACAAAAGAACATTTCTTTAGCTCTCAGCTGTATCCAGGCTCAATTAGGGATGCAGTCGGTTGCTGCCTCGATTATAAGAGAAGGTGAAGAAGGCACTTTTCCTACTGAGATTCGGAAAATAGTTTGGGACAGTGCCGCTGATTTTGAAAAGGAATTCCAATCCCGGTGGAACCTAGTGAACTTTACCTATGACCCCATCACAAACATAGCCACAGCTTTGGTGTTAACCGTACGTGATGCCTCAAGTGCATTTGGTATTCCCCATCATTGCACTAGCACTGGGACACATATGGAGCCACGGGGAATGTGCTGGGGGCAACTGGGACCACGCTGGGGGCAACTGGGGACAAGGGTGAGTGACTGGGGCCCTGCTGGCAGAGACTGGGATCATACTGGACTCATACTGGGATCTTACTGGGAGTGACTGGGACTATTCTGGGGGCAAGTGGGAGAACTGGGAACACACTGGATGAAAGTGGGAACAACGGGAACAGTGCTGGGGGCAAATTGTATCATAATGGGGAGTGACTGGCAGCAACTGGGCTCCTGCTGGGAGCAGCCCCTGGCGGCCCCGGGAGCCCCGCACCCCTTTCCCGGCCATGCCGCCCCTCCAGCCCCAGCACCCCCCATTGCCGGGGTGCCGGCACTGCCAGGGGTCCCCCCCTCTCGGGTTCCCCGCTGGGGCTTCTGGGGCTCTCCTCTCTCGGGGCTCCCGCTCAGGGCAGCCGCGGCTCTCCCGGGGCTCCCCAAAACCGGTGTCCCCCCGACGGGGCTCTGCCGCCACCCACACTGGGATCCCCCGAAAACACCTCTCGGGGACCCCCCGATGTCCCCCCGAGGGCCAGCTGCGGCTCGGCTTTGGAGCCCTGCCAGCTCCAAACATCCCCCCAAAAAAAATCCCAAACCCAGGCACCCCCCAGGATATTTGGGCCGAGCTCCCCCTCCCCGGGCACCTGCGGGATGGGGGCGATACTCCCGGGGTGCTGCGAGCTCAGGCAGCGCCAGGGCCACGCGATTCCTTCTCTCCTCTCCTCCGGCTGCTCCCTGCTGCCGCTGCGCCTCTTCCTCCCTCCCTCCTCCCCCTCCCCCGCTCCGGGATCCTGAACCATGAGGGGAAAGGAGCGAGGAAAGGGCAGAAACGTGAGGGGAAAGGGCCGGGGCCAAGGGGACGCGCTGTCCTAAAAAAGCCCGCTTTGACCCAAAATCACCCAAAAGGGCATCAAATGCAGCCTACATCCACATGGTTCAGCCTGACACCAACCAAATGGGATTAAAAGTATCCAGAGGGCTCTAAAATCCAACCAAAGGGGCTTAAAACTGCCCCAAGTGTTTTATAGCCCTCAAGAAATGGCTTAAGATCACCCGTAAATCTTTCAAATGTGACTAAAATCCACCCTGAAAGTATCTGGTCCAGCCTAAAATCATCCAAAGGTATCTAAAATCACCAAAATGTCCCTGACACCAACACAAGAAGACCTAAAATCACCCTAAAAAGGCTTGGTTCAACCTAAAATTGCCCAAAGCAGCAAAAAACCCTACTTAAATGCACCCAAAATACACAAAAAAGGGACCTAAAATCACCCACACAGGATTAGGATTCACCCATATGGGCCCAGTTTTTCCTAAACTCACTCAAATGGGCCCCAGCCCCACCCCCATGGGCCTAAAATCATCCAAAGGGGTCTGAAATCCCCCCAAACCCCACCAGATTCGGCCTCAAATCAGCCACAGGGGCTGAAAATCCACCCAAAAAGGCTCGGGATCCCCGCAAGGGATCTGAAGCCCACCCTAAACCTGCCCGCTTCGGCCCAAAATCCCCCAAAGGGGCCGAGCCCGAGGCCGAGCCCGGGATCGGCTCCGGGGTGGCTCCGGGACCTCCGCGTCCGCTCCGGGCAGTTTTGGCCGCGGCCCCGGACGGGCCTGGGCGGGACCGGGAGGGACCAGGGAGGGCTCGGGAGGGGTTTGGGCATCTGGGGCTTTTTTGGGCTTTTGGGAATTGTGTTGGGAGTTTACAGGGAATTGTTGGGGTTTTTGGGGAGAATTATTGGGTGTGGGGGTGTTTGGGAATTTTGGGAGTTTGGATTTTGAGGGGTTTTCTTGGTGCTTTGAGTGGGAAGTTTTTTTCCTGGGGGTATTTGGGGGTTAATTGATTTTTTTTGTGTTTTCTTTTGGATTTTGGAAGGTTTTACTGGGATTTTGTGGGGATTTTGTGGGATCCTCTGGAATTATTTCTGGGTTTTATTGGGATTTTTAGGGGATTTGGAGGCATTTTATTGGAATTGTTGGGGCAATTAGTGGGATTCTTTGGGGATTTGGGTTTTTCAGTTATTTTAGTGGGGATTTGGGGGGGCTTGTGGGTTTTTTTTGGGTGTTGCCAAGATTTCTTTGGGTCTCGTGAGGATTTTGTGGGGCTTGTTGTGGTTTTGGAGACATTTTTGGGGGGATTTGTGGGGTTTAATTGGGATTTTGTGAGCTTTTTTTGGGATTCGAGGGAATTCTAATGGGAATTTGTGAAATTTAATTGCGATTTCATGGGGTTTATTGGGACTTTCAGGGGTTTAAACCAGATGTTGGTGCCTCTCAGCCCTTCCCCACACCCTGGGACAACTCCAAAGCCCCCCAAAATTCCACTAAAACCCCCCAAAATCCCCCAAAAATCCCAATTAAAAACTCCTAAACACCAAAGAATCCCACAAAATCCCAGTGGAACCCACCAAAATTAAAAAAAAAAAAAAAACTCCCAAAAATTTCAATAAACCCCCCAAAAAATAACCACCCCAAAACCCTAAAAAATCCCCAAAATCCAAAATCCTCAAATCCCACAAAACCCCCATAACCCCACAAACCCAGTAATTCTCTCCAAAATCCAATAATTCCCCCTAATCTCCCAACAAAATCCCCCAAAGCCCATAAATGCCGCCAAAATCCCCCCAAAATCCCCCCAGAGCGCCCCAGACTCACCGGGGGCAGTCCTGGATCAGGGGGCACCGGCCGGTGGAACAGAAGCCGCTTCAGGGGGCCCGCGGAGCTTTTTGGGGAGGGGGCACCATGGGAGACCCCCCAAAAACGGGGGAGGGGAACCCCTGTGGTACCCCCTCCCCCGAATGCCCTCTCCCCCGGTACAGGAATAGCCAAACTCAAGAAAATGTAAACCAGGCTTGACTTTCCAGAAATTATTTTTGGCCGGGTTTAGCTGCACCCTCCAGGCTCAGGATCACCGGTGTATTTGCAGGTTTTGCTCTGCATCATCAGCCTGCCCAGACTCTGCTCGGTGTTTCACAAATGGAGAAGACAATGGATAATGTGCCAAGCTTCCTTGCAAACAGCAACACCTGCATCAGCATGAGAGAAAAGAAGGGAAAAAAAAAAAAAAAAAAAAAATAATCAGCGGTTAGAACAGAGCCAGTGTCCCACCATCTTCCCCTCCACTGTTATTACAGAGGCAAACCTGGGCCTAAAGCTTCCACCTCTCAGTTCCTGATGCTGTTTGACTTCAGCCTTGACTCCCCCTGATCTACCTGACTGCCGTCCAAGTGGGGCTGGGGATGCTCAGCCTGGAAAGAGGAGACACTGGGGAGGCCTCAGTGCAGCTCTGCAGGACTGGAAGGGTCCCACAGGAAAGACGGGGACAGTGTTCAGCCGGGCCCGTGGCAACAGGACAAGGGGGGATGGCTTTCAACTGCAGGAGGCTGATTGAAGTTGGATCTGAGGGAGCTGCTCTTTTACACGGAGGCTGCTGAGGCACTGGCCCAGGCTGTGGATGCCCCATCCTTGGCAACAGGGCTGTGAGCAGCATGGGCTGGGGAAGATTGCTCAGCTCGGAACAAGATGCTCTTTAGATCCACTGTGATGTCACAGATGTGATGTTCCAGCAGGAACTTCCAGCATCCAGCAAAGAGCACAACACAACCACTGGCCCTTGTGTCAGCCCACCCTGTGCCAGCCCTCGTGCCAGCTCACCCTTCACCATGCTCCCTGTCACCCTTCTTTTCACCTGCGCCCTGATACTCCCATCAGTCCTGAAAGCTCTCTGTTGCCTGGATTTTGTCATCCGTCCCTGCAGGATGCTCACATTTGTCCTGAGGAAGGTACAGTGCCATTCCATGGAGGTGGACACCCCCCAGCTGCCCGGCTGGGCTGGAGTTCTGTGGGGATGGGGTGGGACAGGGACCCCACTCTGAGGTGTTGCTACCTCTGCAGGCTGTCACCGAGAGAGAGGACGAGATGGAGGTGGACATGCAGGCTGATAGAGAGGAGGACATGGAAGTGGATGGAGAAGAGAGTGGAGACAATGCGATGGAGGTGGACATGGAGATTGATACAGAGGAGAAGATGGAAGTGGATGGAGAAGAGAGTGGAGAGGAAGAGATGGAGGTGGACATGCAGATGGATACAGAGGAGGAGATGGAAGTGGATGGAGAAGAGAGTGGAGAGGAAGAGATGGAGGTGGACATGCAGACGGATACAGAGGAGGAGATGGAAGTGGATGGAGAAGAGACTGGTGAAGAAGAGATGGAGGTAGATGTGGAAGAGGAGATGGACGTGGAAATGGAAGAGTACCTTGAGGACATGGACATTGATGAGAAAGATGAGGAAGAGGCCATGATCTTGGGATGAAGAGCAATACCAGCAGCAGGACAGGCATGTGGTCCCCACAGGCAGAGCGGGTCCCCTGCTGCCAGGCTGGGACTGGGCTGGGTGGTCCCTGCTCAGGGATGTGGGACCCGGTGCATTGGGTTCTGGTGGCCATCCCCAGCCTGTGCTGCGCTTGCTGGGCCAGCCTGGGGGCACATGGAAGAGCCCTCTCTGCCTGATTGGAGTGACTGTGCCTCTTGCTTTTCCTCAAGGACCGATGGAGATCCCGGACAGAGATGCCACCCTTTTGTACATACGTTGTAGAGTTTGTTGTTGTCTTTAGGCTATAGGTTTAAGGGCTTATTTTTGTCTTCTGTAAATACGTTTCATAGACTTTTGTTAGATATGTTCTTGGGTATATATGTTCCATAGATAGTTGTTGTTACAAATATTCTTACAATGTAAATGTGTTCTGTGTTTTCTTTGCTGTTTTTCTGAAAATAAACAAGCTTTATTTTTCACACCCCAGTTCTCTTTCCATTTGCTTCAGGCACAGGTAGCATTTGCAAAGTTGTGGTTTCCGCTTGCTCCAGGTTCCCAGGGCTGGAGGTCAGTGGGGGCGCTGGCACAGCCACAACCTTTTGTTTGGGGGCAATATTGGGAAGGGGGTGGGAGAGGGGGCACAGGGGGAGGTGGGACCCACTGAGGCTCCCCCAGGTCACCCCAGGACCCCCAGGCCCCGTCCCAGCCCCCCCAGTTCCCTCCACAGCCCCGGCTGAGGGGGGCTCAGCCCAGGAGCCGCCGTCGTTCGGGGCTCCCCCGAGGGCAGCCGCCAACAGGAGACCTCCCGGCTCGGAGAGGCCCCAGCAGAGGAGGGGATCTTGTCCCTCCTCGAGGGCCCTGAAGGGTCTTCAGGCCCCTCTGAAGAGGAGTTTTTCTCTTTTTAGGGATGTTTGGGGGGACCTCACCCCTCCAAGGGTGTTTTTTCCTCCCCATTTTCAGGTGTTTGTGGGGCCACAGCCCCACAAGCCCCTTTTCAGGGGTGATCATGACAGCTTTAAGTGACATTTTTCCTGGGGACTCACTCCAAGCCGCTGTAGGGGATGTTTTGCCCCCCAGGGTGGATTTTTGGGGTTTAAGGGCCCCCGCTCTGGTCGGGTCCCACTCTAACTCCCCTGAAGAGGCCAACACCACTCCTGCTGATTCCGGCAGCGGAGCCCTGGGAGGGTTGTAAGAGTTGATATTTTTAAATTTCATTTTTATTCTATTTTATTTAAATTAAAATTTATTGATTTTTAGTTTTATTCTAACTCGTTGAGAGGACAGCAAGGACATTCAAGGGCAGGAACATTTTTTCCTGGCTGGTGACTGGAATTTCAGACCCTGGCAGTGTGTGCAGAACCACACAGACTGGGATCAAACATGGGCTGGGATCACCTGGACTGAGATCCTATGGACTGGGACCATATGGAATGGGACCATAGGGATCAGGACGGTACACACTGGGATAAACTGGGTTGAGATTCTATGGACTGGGACCACATGGACTGGGATTGCACAGACTGGGATCCCATGGACTGGGAAAAAGCATTGGCTACCATTGGCTACCATCCATATATAAAGGTGGCCACCTCAAGTTGTCTTGATCCTTTTTGGGTGTCCCATCCCCCTCTTTCCCCCGCCTTCCCCATCGTTCCCCCAATCCCCGCTCCCCTCCCCCGTGTTTGGTTTTGGGGGTTCCAGGCCCCTCCTGCTCCGTGGGGGGGTCCCGATCCCTCTTTGGTTTAATTTGGGGCCCCCAACCCCTTCTCACCGCGACCCCCGCGGCCGGGGGGGCTCTCAGCACCACCAGTGCCACCAGTCCGGCCCCAGCTGCCCCCGCACGCCCCATCCCCATCCCCAGGGTCACCTCCCCCCCCCCCCCAAATTCCGCTCCCGGGGAGCGCTGGGCGCTGCGGGTCCGCCTGGCGACTGAGGAGTCATCGAGAACAAGCGCTCTGATTGGCTACAAATGGCCCCGCGCAGTCTCTGATTGGCTAGCGCATTGAGAAGCGCTGTGATCTGCCTGGCAACTGATGAGCAGCGCTATCACAGGCGCTGATTGGCTGAAAATCGCCGGCCCGGCAACTGAGTTGTCAGCAGCGCCGCGCGCTCTGATTGGCCAGGAGCTGTTTTGGGGTGGGGACGGGGGGAACTGGGGACCCCCAGGAGCCCCCCGGCTTTGGGGGTTTCCATCCCCCCTCGGCCCTCGGGGCGGCCCTGGGGCCACCCCAACACCCCCAAAGTGGGGAGGGTCCCCGGAGCCGTTTGGATCCCCCAAAAATGGGCTGGAAGCGGCAGGAGCCGCCCCAAAAAGGGATTGAAGGGTCCGGTCCGGGAATGGGGGAGGCTCCGGGGATGGCTCCGATCCGGATCGGGGCGGGCTGGGATTGAGGGAGGGTCCGTTCAGCGACTGGGCAGGGGTCTGGGAGTGGGTCAGGGGCTGGCATTGGGGAGGGTTTGGGAATTGGGGAGGGGTCTGGGATTGAGGGGATTGCTCCATCCCGGGATTGGGGCAGGGTCGCTCCCTGGGGGAGGGGTCCATTATTGGGCCAGGGCCTCTCCCCTTCCCGAGCCCAATCCCGTTCCTGATCCTGTTCCCGATCCCAATCCCATTCCCATTTCTGTTCCCGTTCCCAATCTCATTCCCGACCCCGATCCCACTCCCATTCTCGATCCCGATCCTGTTCCCAGTCCCGGTCCCGCCGCTGTTTCCAGGAAATGGCTCTGCTCTCAACCCCGACCCCAAACCCAGCGGGTCAAACACCCCAGGTCCTGGGGTCAACTCCCCCCGACCCCAAATCCTGGGGGTTCAAACACTGGGGGGGTCAAACACCCTCAAACCCAAACTCTGGGATGTCAAGCCCTACCCCCCCCCCCCCAGCCCCGAACCCCAAATTTTAGATCAAACCCTCCAAATCCCAGATCCTGGGGTGTCAAACACTCCCCAATTCCCAAACGATGGGGTTAAATACCCCTGATTTTGCTGATGCAAAAAAATGTCTCCGAAATTCAGCCAGCTTGTTCACCTTTTTTGTAAACTTCTTTTCAGGGTTGGACGACCTGGTTGCGACAGCGGAACCCTTCTAAAAGACGGATGCTAAGAGACATAACCGGTGCTGTGGGAACAGGATTGGGAATTCTAAATAGCATTGATCCAGAAGTATTAATGAACACATTGGCTGCCACCACTAGATTTGACCAAATTCCAACAACCACTGCAGTCGTCCTTCTTGGCCTTGGGAAGACATCAGCGCTTGCTATCAAACATATTACCAAGTTGGGAGGAAGCAAGCGTAAATGATCACAAATTGGTAATTGATGCACTCGGTGCCACACAAAAGAACGTTTCTTTAGCTCTCAGCTGTATCCAGGCTCAATTAGGGATGCAGTCGGTTGCTGCCTCGATTATAAGAGAAGGTGAAGAAGGCACTTTTCCTACTGAGATTCGGAAAATAGTTTGGGACAGTGCCGCTGATTTTGAAAAGGAATTCCAATCCCGGTGGAACCTAGTGAACTTTACCTATGACCCCATCACAAACATAGCCACAGCTTTGGTGTTAACCGTACGTGATGCCTCAAGTGCATTTGGTATTCCCCATCATTGCACTAGGACTGGGACACATATGGAGCCACTGGGAATGTGCTGGGGGCAACTGGGACCACGCTGGGGGCAACTGGGGACAAGGGTGAGTGACTGGGGCCCTGCTGGCAGAGACTGGGATCATACTGGACTCATACTGGGATCTTACTGGGAGTGACTGGGACTATTCTGGTGGCAAGTGGGAGAACTGGGAACACACGGGATGAAAGTGGGATCTTACTGGGAACAGTGCTGGGGGCAAATTGTATCATAATGGGGAGTGACTGGCAGCAACTGGGCTCCTGCTGGGAGCAGCCCCTGGCGGCCCCGGGAGCCCCGCACCCCTTTCCCGGCCATGCCGCCCCTCCAGCCCCAGCACCCCCCATTGCCGGGGTGCCGGCACTGCCAGGGGTCCCCCCCTCTCGGGTTCCCCGCTGGGGCTTCTGGGGCTCTCCTCTCTCGGGGCTCCCGCTCAGGGCAGCCGCGGCTCTCCCGGGGCTCCCCAAAACCGGTGTCCCCCCGACGGGGCTCTGCCGCCACCCACACTGGGATCCCCCAAAAACACCTCTCGGGGACCCCCCGATGTCCCCCCGAGGGCCAGCTGCGGCTCGGCTTTGGAGCCCTGCCAGCTCCAAACATCCCTCCCAAAAAAAATCCCAAACCCAGGCACCCCCCAGGATATTTGGGCCGAGCTCCCCCTCCCCGGGCACCTGCGGGATGGGGGCGATGCTCCCGGGGTGCTGCGAGCTCAGGCAGCGCCAGGGCCACGCGATTCCTTCTCTCCTCTCCTCCGGCTGCTCCCTGCTGCCGCTGCGCCTCTTCCTCCCTCCCTCCTCCTCCTCCCCCGCTCCGGGATCCTGAACCATGAGGGGAAAGGAGCGAGGAAAGGGCAGAACCGTGAGGGGAAAGGAGCGAGGAAAGGGCGGAACCGTGAGGGGAAAGGAGCGGGGCCAAGGGGACGCGCTGTCCTAAAAAAGCCCGGTTTGACCCAAAATCACCCAAAAGGGCATCAAATGCAGCCTACATCCACATGGTTCGGCCTGACACCAACCAAATGGGATTAAAAGTATCCAGAGGGCTCTAAAATCCAACCCAAGGGGCTTAAAACTGCCCCAAGTGTTTTATAGCCCTCAAGAAATGGCTTAAGATCACCCGTAAATCTTTCAAATGTGACTAAAATCCAGCCTGAAACTATCTGGTCCAGCCTAAAATCATCCAAAGGTATCTAAAATCACCAAAATGTCCCTGACACCAACACAAGAAGACCTAAAATCACCCTAAAAAGGCTTGGTTCAACCTAAAATTGCCCAAAGCAGCAAAAAACCCTACTTAAATGCACCCAAAATACACAAAAAAGGGACCTAAAATCACCCACACAGGATTAGGATTCACCCATATGGGCCCAGTTTTTCCTAAACTCACCCAAATGGGCCCCAGCCCCACCCCCATGGGCCTAAAATCATCCAAAGGGGTCTGAAATCCCCCCTAAACCCCACCAGATTCGGCCTCAAATCAGCCACAGGGGCTGAAAATCCACCCGAAAAGGCTCGGGATCCCCGCAAGGGATCTGAAGCCCACCCTAAACCTGCCCGCTTCGGCCCAAAATCCCCCAAAGGGGCCGAGCCCGAGGCCGAGCCCGGGATCGGCTCCGGGGTGGCTCCGGGACCTCCGCGTCCGCTCCGGGCAGTTTTGGCCGCGGCCCCGGACGGGCCTGGCCGGGACCGGGAGGGACCAGGGAGGGCTCGGGAGGGGTTTGGGCATCTGGGGCTTTTTTGGGCTTTTGGGAATTGTGTTGGGAGTTTACAGGGAATTGTTGGGGTTTTTGGGGAGAATTATTGGGTGTGGGGGTGTTTGGGAATTTTGGGAGTTTGGATTTTGAGGGGTTTTCTTGGTGCTTTGAGTGGGAAGTTGTTTTCCTGGGGGTATTTGGGGGTTAATTGATTTTTTTTTGTGTTTTCTTTTGAATTTTGGAAGGTTTTACTGGGATTTTGTGGGGATTTTGTGGGATCCTCTGGAATTATTTCTGGGTTTTATTGGGATTTTTAGGGGATTTGGAGGGATTTTATTGGAATTGTTGGGGCATTTAGTGGGATTCTTTGGGGATTTGGGTTTTTCAGTTATTTTAGTGGGGATTTGGGGGGGCTTGTGGGTTTTTTTGGGTGTTGCCAAGATTTCTTTGGGTCTCGTGAGGATTTTGTGGGGCTTGTTGTGGTTTTGGAGACATTTTTGGGGGGATTTGTGGGGTTTAATTGGGATTTTGTGAGCTTTTTTTGGGATTCGAGGGTATTCTAATGGGAATTTGTGAAATTTAATTGCGATTTCATGGGGTTTATTGGGACTTTCAGGGGTTTAAACCAGATGTTGGTGCCTCTCAGCCCTTCCCCACACCCTGGGACAACTCCAAAGCCCCCCAAAATTCCACTAAAACCCCCCAAAATACCCCAAAAATCCCAATTAAAAACTCCTAAACACCAAAGAATCCCACAAAATCCCAGTGGAACCCACCAAAATTAAAAAAAAAAAAAAATCTTAAAAATTTCAATAAACCCCCCAAAAAATAACCACCCCAAAACCCTAAAAAATCCCCAAAATCCAAAATCCTCAAATCCCACAAAAGCCCCATAACCCCACAAACCCAGTAATACTCTCCAAAATCCAATAATTCTCCCTAATCTCCCAACAAAATCCCCCAAAGCCCATAAATGCCGCCAAAATCCCCCCAAAATCCCCCCAGAGCGCCCCAGACTCACCGGGGGCAGTCCTGGATCAGGGGGCACCGGCCGGTGGAACAGAAGCCGCTTCAGGGGGCCCGCGGAGCTTTTTGGGGAGGGGGCACCATGGGAGACCCCCCAAAAACGGGGGAGGGGAACCCCTGTGGTACCCCCTCCCCCGAATGCCCTCTCCCCCGGTTCAGGGATAGCCAAACTCAAGAAAATGTAAACCAGGCTTGACTTTCCAGAAATTATTTTTGGCCAGGTTTAGCTGCATCCTCCAGGCTCAGGATCACCGGTGTATTTGCAGGTTTTGCTCTGCATCATCAGCCTGCCCAGACTCTGCTCAGTGTTTCACAAATGGAGAAGACAATGGATAATGTGCCAAGCTTCCTTGCAAACAGCAACACCTGCATCAGCATGAGAGAAAAGAAGGGAAAAAAAAAAAAAAAAGAAAATAATCAGCGGTTAGAACAGAGCCAGTGTCCCAACATCTTCCCCTCCACTGTTATTACAGAGGCAAACCTGGGCCTAAAGCTTCCACCTCTCAGTTCCTGATGCTGTTTGACTTCAGCCTTGACTCCCCCTGATCTACCTGACTGCCGTCCAAGTGGGGCTGGGGATGCTCAGCCTGGAAAGAGGAGACACTGGGGAGGCCTCAGTGCAGCTCTGCAGGACTGGAAGGGTCCCACAGGAAAGACGGGGACAGTGTTCAGCCGGGCCCGTGGCAACAGGACAAGGGGGGATGGCTTTCAACTGCAGGAGGCTGATTGAAGTTGGATCTGAGGGAGCTGCTCTTTTACACGGAGGCTGCTGAGGCACTGGCCCAGGCTGTGGATGCCCCATCCTTGGCAACAGGGCTGTGAGCAGCATGGGCTGGGGAAGATTGCTCAGCTCGGAACAAGATGCTCTTTAGATCCACTGTGATGTCACAGATGTGATGTTCCAGCAGGAACTTCCAGCGTCCAGCAAAGGGCACAACACAACCACTGGCCCTTGTGTCAGTCCACCCTGTGCCAGCCCTCGTGCCAGCTCACCCTTCACCATGCTCCCTGTCACTCTTCTCGTCACCTGTGCCCTGATACTCCCATCAGTCCTGAAAGCTCTCTGTTGCCTGGATTTTGTCATCCGTCCCTGCAGGATGCTCACATTTGTCCTGAGGAAGGTACGGTGCCATTCCATGGAGGTGGACACCCCCCAGCTGCCCGGCTGGGCTGGAGTTCTGTGGGGATGGGGTGGGACAGGGACCCCACTCTGAGGTGTTGCTACCTCTGCAGGCTGTCACCGAGAGAGAGGACGAGATGGAGGTGGACATGCAGGCTGATAGAGAGGAGGGGATGGAAGTGGATGGAGAAGAGAGTGGAGACAATGCGATGGAGGTGGACATGGAGATGGATACAGAGGAGAAGATGGAAGTGGATGGAGAAGAGAGTGGAGAGGAAGAGATGGAGGTGGACATGGAGATGGATACAGAGGAGGAGATGGAAGTGGATGGAGAAGAGACTGGAGAGGAAGAGATGGAGGTGGACATGGAGATGGATACAGAGGAGGAGATGGAAGTGGATGGAGAAGAGACTGGAGAGGAAGAGATGGAGGTGGACATGGAGATGGATACAGAGGAGGAGATGGAAGTGGATGGAGAAGAGACTGGTGAAGAAGAGATGGAGGTAGATGTGGAAGAGGAGATGGACGTGGAAATGGAAGAGTACCTTGAGGACATGGACATTGATGAGAAAGATGAGGAAGAGGCCATGATCTTGGGATGAAGAGCAATACCAGCAGCAGGACAGGCATGTGGTCCCCACAGGCAGAGCGGGTCCCCTGCTGCCAGGCTGGGACTGGGCTGGGTGGTCCCTGCTCAGGGATGTGGGACCCGGTGCATTGGATTCTGGTGGCCATCCCCAGCCTGTGCTGCGCTTGCTGGGCCAGCCTGGGGGCACATGGAAGAGCCCTCTCTGCCTGACTGGAGTGACTGTGCCTCTTGCTTTTCCTCAAGGACCGATGGAGATCCCGGACAGAGATGCCACCCTTTTGTACATACGTTGTAGAGTTTGTTGTTGTCTTTAGGCTATAGGTTTTAGGGCTTCTTTTTGTCTTCTGTAAATACGTTTCATAGACTTTTGTTAGATATGTTCCTAGGTATATACGTTCCATAGATAGTTGTTGTTACAAATATTCTTACAATGTAAATGTGTTCTGTGTTTTCTTTGCTGTTTTTCTGAAAATAAACAAGCTTTATTTTTCACACCCCAGTTCTCTTTCCATTTGCTTCAGGCACAGGTAGCATTTGCAAAGTTGTGGTTTCCGCTTGCTCCAGGTTCCCAGGGCTGGAGGTCGGTGGGGGCGCTGGCACAGCCACAAGCTTTTGTTTGGGGGCAATATTGGGAAGGGGGTGGGAGAGGGGGCACAGGGGGAGGTGGGACCCACTGAGGCTCCCCCAGGTCACCCCAGGACCCCCAGGCCCCGTCCCAGCCCCCCCAGTTCCCTCCACAGCCCCGGCTGAGGGGGGCTCAGCCCAGGAGCCGCCGTCGTTCGGGGCTCCCCCGAGGGCAGCCGCCAACGGGAGAGCTCCCGGCTCGGAGAGGCCCCAGCAGAGGAGGGGATCTTGTCCCTCCTCGAGGGCCCTGAAGGGTCTTCAGGCCCCTCTGAAGAGGAGTTTTTCTCTTTTTAGGGATGTTTGGGGGGACCTCACCCCTCCAAGGGTGTTTTTTCCTCCCCATTTTCAGGTGTTTGTAGGGCCACAGCCCCACAAGCCCCTTTTCAGGGGTGATCATGACAGCGTTAGGTGACATTTTTCCTGGGGACTCACTCCAAGCCGCTGTAGGGGATGTTTTGCCCCCCAGGGTGGATTTTTGGGGTTTAAGGGCCCCCGCTCTGGTCGGGTCCCACTCTAACTCCCCTGAAGAGGCCAACACCACTCCTGCTGATTCCGGCAGCGGAGCCCTAGGAGGGTTGTAAGAGTTGAAATTTTTAAATTTCATTTTTATTCTATTTTATTTAAATTCAAATTTATTGATTTTTAGTTTTATTATAACTCGTTGAGAGGACAGCAAGGACATTCAAGGGCAGGAACATTTTTTCCTGGCTGGTGACTGGAATTTCAGACCCTGGCAGTGTGTGCAGAACCACACAGACTGGGATCAAACATGGGCTGGGATCACCTGGACTGAGATCCTATGGACTGGGACCATATGGAATGGGACCATAGGGATCAGGACGGTACACACTGGGATAAACTGGGTTGAGATTCTATGGACTGGGACCACATCGACTGGGATTGCACAGACTGGGATCCCATGGACTGGGAAAAAGCATTGGCTACCATTGGCTACCATCCACATATAAAGGTGGCCACCTCAAGTTGTCTTGATCCTTTTTGGGTGTCCCATCCCCCTCTTTCCCCCGCCTTCCCCATCGTTCCCCCAATCCCCGCTCCCCTCTCCCGTGTTTGGTTTTGGGGGTTCCAGGCCCCTCCCCGCTCCGTGGGGGGGTCCCGATCCCTCTTTGGTTTAATTTGGGGCCCCCAACCCCTTCTCACCGCGACCCCCGCGGCCGGGGGGGCTCTCAGCACCACCAGTGCCACCAGTCCGGCCCCAGCTGCCCCCGCACGCCCCATCCCCATCCCCAGGGTCACCTCCCCCCTGCCCAAATTCCGCTCCCGGGGAGCGCTGGGCGCTGCGGGTCCGCCTGGCGACTGAGGAGTCATCGAGAACAAGCGCTCTGATTGGCTAGAAATGGCCCCGCGCAGTCTCTGATTGGCTAGCGCATTGAGAAGCGTTTTGATCTGCCTGGCAACCGATGAGCAGCGCTATCGCAGGCGCTGATTGCCTGAAAATCGCCGGCCCGGCAACTGAGTTGGCAGCAGCGCCGCGCGCTCTGATTGGCCAGGAGCTGTTTTGGGGTGGGGACGGGGGGAACTGGGGACCCCCAGGAGCCCCCCGGCTTTGGGGGTTTCCATCCCCCCTCGGCCCTCGGGGCGGCCCTGGGGCCACCCCAACACCCCCAAAGTGGGGAGGGTCCCCGGAGCCGTTTAGATCCCCCAAAAATGGGCTGGAAGCGGCAGGAGCCGCCCCAAAAAGGGATTGAAGGGTCCGGTCCGGGAATGGGGGAGGCTCCGGGGATGGCTCCCATCCGGATCGGGGCGGGCTGGGATTGAGGGAGGGTCCGTTCAGCGACTGGGCAGGGGTCTGGGACTGGGTCAGGGGCTGGCATTGGAGAGGGTTTGGGAATTGGGGAGGGGTCTGGGATTGAGGGGATTGCTCCATCCCGGGATTGGGGCAGGGTCGCTCCCTGGGGGAGGGGTCCATTATTGGGCCAGGGCCTCTCCCCTTCCTGAGCCCAATCCCGTTCCTGATCCTGTTCCCGATCCCAATCCCATTCCCATTTCTGTTCCCGTTCCCGATCTCATTCCCGACCCCGATCCCACTCCCATTCCCGATCCCGATCCTTTTCCCAGTCCCGGTCCCGCCGCTGTTTCCAGGAAATGGCTCTGCTCTCAACCCCGACCCCAAACCCAGCGGGTCAAACACCCCAGATCCTGGGGTCAACTGCCCCCGACCCCAAATCCTGGGCGTTCAAACACTGGGGGGGTCAAACACCCTCAAACCCAAACTCTGGGATGTCAAGCCCTACCCCCCCCTCCCCAGCCCCGAACCCCAAATTTTAGGATCATACCCTCCAAATCCCAGATCCTGGGGTGTCAAACACTCCCCAATTCCCAAACGATGGAGTTAAATACCCCTGATTTTGCTGATGCAAAAAAATGTCTCAGAAATTCAGCCAGCTTGTTCACCTTTTTTGTAAACTTCTTTTCAGGGTTGGACGACCTGGTTGCAACAGCGGAACCCTTCTAAAAGACGGATGCTAAGAGACATAACCGGTGCTGTGGGAACAGGATTGGGAATTCTAAATAGCATTGATTCAGAAGTATTAATGAACACATTGGCTGCCACCACTAGATTTGACCAAATTCCAACAACCACTGCAGTCGTCCTTCTTGGCCTTGGGAAGACATCAGTGCTTGCTATCAAACATATTACCAAGTTGGGAGGAAGCAAGCGTAAATGATCACAAATTGGTAATTGATGCACTCGGTGCCACACAAAAGAACGTTTCTTTAGCTCTCAGCTGTATCCAGGCTCAATTAGGGATGCAGTCGGTTGCTGCCTCGATTATAAGAGAAGGTGAAGAAGGCACTTTTCCTACTGAGATTCGGAAAATAGTTTGGGACAGTGCCGCTGATTTTGAAAAGGAATTCCAATCCCGGTGGAACCTAGTGAACTTTACCTATGACCCCATCACAAACATAGCCACAGTTTTGGTGTTAACCGTACGTGATGCCTCAAGTGCGTTTGGTATTCCCCATCATTGCACTAGGACTGGGACACATATGGAGCCACTGGGAATGTGCTGGGGGCAACTGGGACCACGCTGGGGGCAACTGGGGACAAGGGTGAGTGACTGGGGCCCTGCTGGCAGAGACTGGGATCATACTGGACTCATACTGGGATCTTACTGGGAGTGACTGGGACTATTCTGGGGGCAAGTGGGAGAACTGGGAACACACGGGATGAAAGTGGGAACAATGGGAACAGTGCTGGGGGCAAATTGTATCATAATGGGGAGTGACTGGCAGCAACTGGGCTCCTGCTGGGAGCAGCCCCTGGCGGCCCCGGGAGCCCCGCACCCCTTTCCCGGCCATGCCGCCCCTCCAGCCCCAGCACCCCCCATTGCCGGGGTGCCGGCACTGCCAGGGGTCCCCCCCTCTCGGGTTCCCCGCTGGGGCTTCTGGGGCTCTCCTCTCTCGGGGCTCCCGCTCAGGGCAGCCGCGGCTCTCCCGGGGCTCCCCAAAACCGGTGTCCCCCCGACGGGGCTCTGCCGCCACCCACACTGGGATCCCCCAAAAACACCTCTCGGGGACCCCCCGATGTCCCCCCGAGGGCCAGCTGCAGCTCGGCTTTGGAGCCCTGCCAGCTCCAAACATCCCTCCCAAAGAACCCGAACCCAGGCACCCCCCAGGATATTTGGGCCGAGCTCCCCCTCCCCGGGCACCTGCGGGATGGGGGCGATGCTCCCGGGGTGCTGCGAGCTCAGGCAGCGCCAGGGCCACGCGATTCCTTCTCTCCTCTCCTCCGGCTGCTCCCTGCTGCCGCTGCGCCTCTTCCTCCCTCCCTCCTCCTCCTCCCCCGCTCCGGGATCCTGAACCATGAGGGGAAAGGAGCGAGGAAAGGGCAGAACCGTGAGGGGAAAGGAGCGAGGAAAGGGCGGAACCGTGAGGGGAAAGGAGCGGGGCCAAGGGGACGCGCTGTCCTAAAAAAGCCCGGTTTGACCCAAAATCACCCAAAAGGGCATCAAATGCAGCCTACATCCACATGGTTCGGCCTGACACCAACCAAATGGGATTAAAAGTATCCAGAGGGCTCTAAAATCCAACCCAAGGGGCTTAAAACTGCCCCAAGTGTTTTATAGCCCTCAAGAAATGGCTTAAGATCACCCGTAAATCTTTCAAATGTGACTAAAATCCACCCTGAAAGTTTTCTGTCCAGCCTAAAATCATCCAAAGGTATCTAAAATCACCAAAATGTCCCTGACACCAACACAAGAAGACCTAAAACCACCCTAAAAAGGCTTGGTTCAACCTAAAATTGCCCAAAGCAGCAAAAAACCCTACTTAAATGCACCCAAAATACACAAACAAGGGAGCTAAAATCACCCACACAGGATTAGGATTCACCCATATGGGCCCAGTTTTTCCTAAACTCACCCAAATGGGCCCCAGCCCCACCCCCATGGGCCTAAAATCATCCAAAGGGGTCTGAAATCCCCCCTAAACCCCACCAGATTCGGCCTCAAATCAGCCACAGGGGCTGAAAATCCACCCGAAAAGGCTCGGGATCCCCGCAAGGGATCTGAAGCCCACCCTAAACCTGCCCGCTTCGGCCCAAAATCCCCCAAAGGGGCCGAGCCCGAGGCCGAGCCCGGGATCGGCTCCGGGGTGGCTCCGGGACCTCCGCGTCCGCTCCGGGCAGTTTTGGCCGCGGCCCCGGACGGGCCTGGGCGGGACCGGGAGGGACCAGGGAGGGCTCGGGAGGGGTTTGGGCATTTGGGGCTTTTTTGGGCTTTTGGGAATTGTGTTGGGAGTTTACAGGGAATTGTTGGGGTTTTTGGGGAGAATTATTGGGTGTGGGGGTGTTTGGGAATTTTGGGAGTTTGGATTTTGAGGGGTTTTCTTGGTGCTTTGAGTGGGAAGTTTTTTTCCTGGGGGTATTTGGGGGTTAATTGATTTTTTTGTGTTTTCTTTTGGATTTTGGAAGGTTTTACTGGGATTTTGTGGGGATTTTGTGGGATCCTCTGGAATTATTTCTGGGTTTTATTGGGATTTTTAGGGGATTTGGAGGCATTTTATTGGAATTGTTGGGGCATTTAGTGGGATTCTTTGGGGATTTGGGTTTTTTAGTTATTTTAGTGGGGATTTGGGGGGGCTTGTGGGTTTTTTTGGGTGTTGCCAAGATTTCTTTGGGTCTCGTGAGGATTTTGTGGGGCTTGTTGTGGTTTTGGAGACATTTTTGGGGGGATTTGTGGGGTTTAATTGGGATTTTGTGAGCTTTTTTTGGGATTCGAGGGTATTCTAATGGGAATTTGTGAAATTTAATTGCGATTTCATGGGGTTTATTGGGACTTTCAGGGGTTTAAACCAGATGTTGGTGCCTCTCAGCCCTTCCCCACACCCTGGGACAACTCCAAAGCCCCCCAAAATTCCACTAAAACCCCCCAAAATCCCCCAAAAATCCCAATTAAAAACTCCTAAACACCAAAGAATCCCACAAAATCCCAGTGGAACCCACCAAAATTAAAAAAAAAAAAAACTCCCAAAAATTTCAATAAACCCCCCAAAAAATAACCACCCCAAAACCCTAAAAAATCCCCAAAATCCAAAATCCTCAAATCCCACAAAACCCCCATTAACCCACAAACCCAGTAATTCTCTCCAAAATCCAATAATTCCCCCTAATCTCCCAACAAAATCCCCCAAAGCCCATAAATGCCGCCAAAATCCCCCCAAAATCCCCCCAGAGCGCCCCAGACTCACCGGGGGCAGTCCTGGATCAGGGGGCACCGGCCGGTGGAACAGAAGCCGCTTCAGGGGGCCCGCGGAGCTTTTTGGGGAGGGGGCACCATGGGAGACCCCCCAAAAATGGGGGAGGGGAACCCCTGTGGTACCCCCTCCCCCGAATGCCCCCTCCCCCGGTTCAGGAATAGCCAAACTCAAGAAAATGTAAACCAGGCTTGACTTTCCAGAAATTATTTTTGGCCGGGTTTAGCTGCATCCTCCAGGCTCAGGATCACCGGTGTATTTGCAGGTTTTGCTCTGCATCATCAGCCTGCCCAGACTCTGCTCGGTGTTTCACAAATGGAGAAGACAATGGATAATGTGCCAAGCTTCCTTGCAAACAGCAACACCTGCATCAGCATGACAGAAAAGAAGGGAAAAAAAAAAAAAAAGAAAATAATCAGCGGTTAGAACAGAGCCAGTGTCCCACCATCTTCCCCTCCACTGTTATTATAGAGGCAAACCTGGGCCTAAAGCTTCCACCTCTCAGTTCCTGATGCTGTTTGACTTCAGCCTTGACTCCCCCTGATCTACCTGACTGCCGTCCCAGTGGGGCTGGGGATGCTCAGCCTGGAAAGAGGAGACACTGGGGAGGCCTCAGTGCAGCTCTGCAGGACTGGAAGGGTCCCACAGGAAAGACGGGGACAGTGTTCAGCCGGGCCCGTGGCAACAGGACAAGGGGGGATGGCTTTCAACTGCAGGAGGCTGATTGAAGTTGGATCTGAGGGAGCTGCTCTTTTACACGGAGGGTGCTGAGGCACTGGCCCAGGCTGTGGATGCCCCATCCTTGGCAACAGGGCTGTGAGCAGCATGGGCTGGGGAAGATTGCTCAGCTCGGAACAAGATGCTCTTTAGATCCACTGTGATGTCACAGATGTGATGTTCCAGCAGGAACTTCCAGCGTCCAGCAAAGAGCACAACACAACCACTGGCCCTTGTGTCAGCCCACCCTGTGCCAGCCCTCGTGCCAGCTCACCCTTCACCATGCTCCCTGTCACTCTTCTCGTCACCTGCGCCCTGATACTCCCATCAGTCCTGAAAGCTCTCTGTTGCCTGGATTTTGTCATCCGTCCCTGCAGGATGCTCACATTTGTCCTGAGGAAGGTACAGTGCCATTCCATGGAGGTGGACACCCCCCAGCTGCCTGGCTGGGCTGGAGTTCTGAGGGGATGGGGTGGGACAGGGACCCCACTCTGAGGTGTTGCTACCTCTGCAGGCTGTCACCGAGAGAGAGGACGAGATGGAGGTGGACATGCAGGCTGATAGAGAGGAGGACATGGAAGTGGATGGAGAAGAGAGTGGAGACAATGCGATGGAGGTGGACATGGAGATTGATACAGAGGAGGAGATGGAAGTGGATGGAGAAGAGAGTGGAGAGGAAGAGATGGAGGTGGACATGCAGATGGATACAGAGGAGGAGATGGAAGTGGATGGAGAAGAGACTGGAGAGGAAGAGATGGAGGTGGACATGGAGATTAATACAGAGGAGGAGATGGAAGTGGATGGAGAAGAGAGTGGAGAGGAAGAGATGGAGGTGGACATGCAGATGGATACAGAGGAGGAGATGGAAGTGGATGGAGAAGAGACTGGTGAAGAAGAGATGGAGGTAGATGTGGAAGAGGAGATGGACGTGGAAATGGAAGAGTACCTTGAGGACATGGACATTGATGAGAAAGATGAGGAAGAGGCCATGATCTTGGGATGAAGAGCAATACCAGCAGCAGGACAGGCATGTGGTCCCCACAGGCAGAGCGGGTCCCCTGCTGCCAGGCTGGGACTGGGCTGGGTGGTCCCTGCTCAGGGATGTGGGACCCGGTGCATTGGGTTCTGGTGGCCATCCCCAGCCTGTGCTGCGCTTGCTGGGCCAGCCTGGGGGCACATGGAAGAGCCCTCTCTGCCTGATTGGAGTGACTGTGCCTCTTGCTTTTCCTCAAGGACCGATGGAGATCCCGGACAGAGATGCCACCCTTTTTGTACATACGTTGTAGAGTTTGTTGTTGTCTTTAGGCTATAGGTTTTAGGGCTTCTTTTTGTCTTCTGTAAATACGTTTCATAGACTTTTGTTAGATATGTTCTTAGGTATATACGTTCCATAGATAGTTGTTGTTACAAATATTCTTACAATGTAAATGTGTTCTGTGTTTTCTTTGCTGTTTTTCTGAAAATAAACAAGCTTTATTTTTCACACCCCAGTTCTCTTTCCATTTGCTTCAGGCACAGGTAGCATTTGCAAAGTTGTGGTTTCCGCTTGCTCCAGGTTCCCAAGGCTGGAGGTCAGTGGGGGCGCTGGCACAGCCACAACCTTTTGTTTGGGGGCAATATTGGGAAGGGGGTGGGAGAGGGGGCACAGGGGGAGGTGGGACCCACTGAGGCTCCCCCAGGTCACCCCAGGACCCCCAGGCCCCGTCCCAGCCCCCCCAGTTCCCTCCACAGCCCTGGCTGAGGGGGGCTCAGCCCAGGAGCCGCCGTCGTTTGGGGCTCCCCCGAGGGCAGCCGCCAACGGGAGAGCTCCCGGCTCGGAGAGGCCCCAGCAGAGGAGGGGATCTTGTCCCTCCTCGAGGGCCCTGAAGGGTCTTCAGGCCCCTCTGAAGAGGAGTTTTTCTCTTTTTAGGGATGTTTGGGGGGACCTCACCCCTCCAAGGGTGTTTTTTCCTCCCCATTTTCAGGTGTTTGTGGGGCCACAGCCCCACAAGCCCCTTTTCAGGGGTGATCATGACAGCTTTAAGTGACATTTTTCCTGGGGACTCACTCCAAGCCGCTGTAGGGGATGTTTTGCCCCCCAGGGTGGATTTTTGGGGTTTAAGGGCCCCCGCTCTGGTCGGGTCCCACTCTAACTCCCCTGAAGAGGCCAACACCACTCCTGCTGATTCCGGCAGCGGAGCCCTAGGAGGGTTGTAAGAGTTGAAATTTTTAAATTTCATTTTTATTCTATTTTATTTAAATTCAAATTTATTGATTTTTAGTTTTATTATAACTCGTTGAGAGGACAGCAAGGACATTCAAGGGCAGGAACATTTTTTCCTGGCTGGTGACTGGAATTTCAGACCCTGGCAGTGTGTGCAGAACCACACAGACTGGGATCAAACATGGGCTGGGATCACCTGGACTGAGATCCTATGGACTGGGACCATATGGAATGGGACCATAGGGATCAGGACGGTACACACTGGGATAAACTGGGTTGAGATTATATGGACTGGGACACATCGACTGGGATTGCACAGACTGGGATCCCATGGACTGGGAAAAAGCATTGGCTACCATTGGCTACCATCCACATATAAAGGTGGCCACCTCAAGTTGTCTTGATCCTTTTTGGGTGTCCCATCCCCCTCGTTCCCCCGCCTTCCCCATCGATCCCCCAATCCCCGCTCCCCTCCCCCGTGTTTGGTTTTGGGGGTTCCAGGCCCCTCCTGCTCCGTGGGGGGGTCCCGATCCCTCTTTGGTTTAATTTGGGGCCCCCAACCCCTTCTCACGGCAACCCCCGCGGCCGGGGGGGCTCTCAGCACCACCAGTGCCACCAGTCCGGCCCCAGCTGCCCCCGCACGCCCCATCCCCATCCCCAGGGTCACCTCCCCCCTGCCCAAATTCCGCTCCCGGGGAGCGCTGGGCGCTGCGGGTCCGCCTGGCGACTGAGGAGTCATCGAGAACAAGCGCTCTGATTGGCTAGAAATGGCCCCGCGCAGTCTCTGATTGGCTAGCGCATTGAGAAGCGTTTTGATCTGCCTGGCAACCGATGAGCAGCGCTATCGCAGGCGCTGATTGCCTGAAAATCGCCGGCCCGGCAACTGAGTTGTCAGCAGCGCCGCGCGCTCTGATTGGCCAGGAGCTGTTTTGGGGTGGGGACGGGGGGAACTGGGGACCCCCAGGAGCCCCCCGGCTTTGGGGGTTTCCATCCCCCCTCGGCCCTCGGGGCGGCCCTGGGGCCACCCCAACACCCCCAAAGTGGGGAGGGTCCCCGGAGCCCTTTGGATCCCCCAAAAAAGCGGCAGGAGCCACCCCAAAAAGGGATTGAAGGGTCCGATCCGGGAATGGGGGAGGCTCCGGGGATGGCTCCGATCCGGATCAGGGCGGGCTGGGATTGAGGGAGGGTCCGTTCAGCGACTGGGCAGGGGTCTGGGACTGGGTCAGGGGCTGGCATTGGAGAGGGTTTGGGAATTGGGGAGGGGTCTGGGATTGAGGGGATTGCTCCATCCCGGGATTGGGGCAGGGTCGCTCCCTGGGGGAGGGGTCCATTATTGGGCCAGGGCCTCTCCCCTTCCTGAGCCCAATCCCGTTCCTGATCCTGTTCCCGATCCCAATCCCATTCCCATTTCTGTTCCCGACCCCGATCTCATTCCCGACCCCGATCCCACTCCCATTCCCGATCCCGATCCTGTTCCCAGTCCCGGTCCCGCCGCTGTTTCCAGGAAATGGCTCTGCTCTCAACCCCGACCCCAAACCCAGCGGGTCAAACACCCCAGATCCTGGGGTCAACTCCCCCCGACCCCAAATCCTGGGCGTTCAAACACTGGGGGGGTCAAACACCCTCAAACCCAAACTCTGGGATGTCAAGCCCTACCCCCCCCTCCCCAGCCCCGAACCCCAAATTTTAGGATCAAACCCTCCAAATCCCAGATCCTGGGGTGTCAAACACTCCCCAGTTCCCAAACGATGGGGTTAAATACCCCTGATTTTGCTGATGCAAAAAAATGTCTCAGAAATTCAGCCAGCTTGTTCACCTTTTTTGTAAACTTCTTTTCAGGGTTGGACGACCTGGTTGCGACAGCGGAACCCTTCTAAAAGACGGATGCTAAGAGACATAACCGGTGCTGTGGGAACAGGATTGGGAATTCTAAATAGCATTGATTCAGAAGTATTAATGAACACATTGGCTGCCACCACTAGATTTGACCAAATTCCAACAACCACTGCAGTCGTCCTTCTTGGCCTTGGGAAGACATCAGCGCTTGCTATCAAACATATTACCAAGTTGGGAGGAAGCAAGCGTAAATGATCACAAATTGGTAATTGATGCACTCGGTGCCACACAAAAGAACGTTTCTTTAGCTCTCAGCTGTATCCAGGCTCAATTAGGGATGCAGTCGGTTGCTGCCTCGATTATAAGAGAAGGTGAAGAAGGCACTTTTCCTACTGAGATTCGGAAAATAGTTTGGGACAGTGCCGCTGATTTTGAAAAGGAATTCCAATCCCGGTGGAACCTAGTGAACTTTACCTATGACCCCATCACAAACATAGCCACAGCTTTGGTGTTAACCGTACGTGATGCCTCAAGTGCATTTGGTATTCCCCATCATTGCACTAGGACTGGGACACATATGGAGCCACGGGGAATGTGCTGGGGGCAACTGGGACCACGCTGGGGGCAACTGGGGACAAGGGTGAGTGACTGGGGCCCTGCTGGGAGAGACTGGGATCATACTGGACTCATATTGGGATCTTACTGGGAGTGACTGGGACTATTCTGGGGGCAAGTGGGAGAACTGGGAACACACGGGATGAAAGTGGGAACAACGGGAGCAGTGCTGGGGGCAAATTGTATCATAATGGGGAGTGACTGGCAGCAACTGGGCTCCTGCTGGGAGCAGCCCCTGGCGGCCCCGGGAGCCCCGCACCCCTTTCCCGGCCATGCCGCCCCTCCAGCCCCAGCACCCCCCATTGCCGGGGTGCCGGCACTGCCAGGGGTCCCCCCCTCTCGGGTTCCCCGCTGGGGCTTCTGGGGCTCTCCTCTCTCGGGGCTCCCGCTCAGGGCAGCCGCGGCTCTCCCGGGGCTCCCCAAAACCGGTGTCCCCCTGACGGGGCTCTGCCACCACCCACACTGAGATCCCCCGAAAACACCTCTCGGGGACCCCCCGATGTCCCCCCGAGGGCCAGCTGCGGCTCGGCTTTGGAGCCCTGCCAGCTCCAAACATCCCTCCCAAAAAAAATCCCAAACCCAGGCACCCCCCAGGATATTTGGGCCGAGCTCCCCCTCCCTGGGCACCTGCGGGATGGGGGCGATGCTCCCGGGGTGCTGCGAGCTCAGGCAGCGCCAGGGCCACGCGATTCCTTCTCTCCTCTCCTCCGGCTGCTCCCTGCTGCCGCTGCGCCTCTTCCTCCCTCCCTCCTCCTCCTCCCCCGCTCCGGGATCCTGAACCATGAGGGGAAAGGAGCGAGGAAAGGGCAGAACCGTGAGGGGAAAGGAGCGGGGCCAAGGGGACGCGCTGTCCTAAAAAAGCCCGGTTTGACCCAAAATCACCCAAAAGGGCATCAAATGCAGCCTACATCCACATGGTTCGGCCTGACACCAACCAAATGGGATTAAAAGTATCCAGAGGGCTCTAAAATCCAACCCAAGGGGCTTAAAACTGCCCCAAGTGTTTTATAGCCCTCAAGAAATGGCTTAAGATCACCCGTAAATCTTTCAAATGTGACTAAAATCCACCCTGAAAGTATCTGGTCCAGCCTAAAATCATCCAAAGGTATCTAAAATCACCAAAATGTCCCTGACACCAACACAAGAAGACCTAAAACCACCCTAAAAAGGCTTGGTTCAACCTAAAATTGCCCAAAGCAGCAAAAAACCCTACTTAAATGCACCCAAAATACCCAAAAAAGGGACCTAAAATCACCCACACAGGATTAGGATTCACCCATATGGGCCCAGTTTTTCCTAAACTCACCCAAATGGGCCCCAGCCCCACCCCCATGGGCCTAAAATCATCCAAAGGGGTCTGAAATCCCCCCTAAACCCCACCAGATTCGGCCTCAAATCAGCCACAGGGGCTGAAAATCCACCCGAAAAGGCTCGGGATCCCCGCAAGGGATCTGAAGCCCACCCTAAACCTGCCCGCTTCGGCCCAAAATCCCCCAAAGGGGCCGAGCCCGAGGCCAAGCCCGGGATCGGCTCCGGGGTGGCTCCGGGACCTCCGCGTCCGCTCCGGGCATTTTGGCCGCGGCCCCGGACGGGCCTGGGCGGGACCGGGAGGGACCAGGGAGGGCTCGGGAGGGGTTTGGGCATCTGGGGCTTTTTTGGGCTTTTGGGAATTGTGTTGGCAGTTTACAGGGAATTGTTGGGGTTTTTGGGGAGAATTATTGGGTGTGGGGGTGTTTGGGAATTTTGGGAGTTTGGATTTTGAGGGGTTTTCTTGGTGCTTTGAGTGGGAAGTTTTTTTCCTGGGGGTATTTGGGGGTTAATTGATTTTTTTTGTGTTTTCTTTTGGATTTTGGAAGGTTTTACTGGGATTTTGTGGGGATTTTGTGGGATCCTCTGGAATTATTTCTGGGTTTTATTGGGATTTTTAGGGGATTTGGAGGCATTTTATTGGAATTGTTGGGGCATTTAGTGGGATTCTTTGGGGATTTGGGTTTTTTAGTTATTTTAGTGGGGATTTGGGGGGGCTTGTGGGTTTTTTTGGGTGTTGCCAAGATTTCTTTGGGTCTCGTGAGGATTTTGTGGGGCTTGTTGTGGTTTTGGAGACATTTTTGGGGGGATTTGTGGGGTTTAATTGGGATTTTGTGAGCTTTTTTTGGGATTCGAGGGTATTCTAATGGGAATTTGTGAAATTTAATTGCAATTTCATGGGGTTTATTGGGACTTTCAGGGGTTTAAACCAGATGTTGGTGCCTCTCAGCCCTTCCCCACACCCTGGGACAACTCCAAAGCCCCCCAAAATTCCACTAAAACCCCCCAAAATCCCCCAAAAATCCCAATTAAAAACTCCTAAACACCAAAGAATCCCACAAAATCCCAGTGGAACCCACCAAAATTAAAAAAAAAAAAACCTCCCAAAAATTTCAATAAACCCCCCAAAAAATAACCACCCCCAAACCCTAAAAAATCCCCAAAATCCAAAATCCTCAAATCCCACAAAACCCCCATAAACCCCACAAACCCAGTAATTCTCTCCAAAATCCAATAATTCCCCCTAATCTCCCAACAAAATCCCCCAAAGCCCATAAATGCCGCCAAAATCCCCCCAAAATCCCCCCAGAGCGCCCCAGACTCACCGGGGGCAGTCCTGGATCAGGGGGCACCGGCCGGTGGAACAGAAGCCGCTTCAGGGGGCCCGCGGAGCTTTTTGGGGAGGGGGCACCATGGGAGACCCCCCAAAAACGGGGGAGGGGAACCCCTGTGGTACCCCCTCCCCCGAATGCCCCCTCCCCCGGTTCAGGAATAGCCAAACTCAAGAAAATGTAAACCAGGCTTGACTTTCCAGAAATTATTTTTGGCCGGGTTTAGCTGCATCCTCCAGGCTCAGGATCACCGGTGTATTTGCAGGTTTTGCTCTGCATCATCAGCCTGCCCAGACTCTGCTCGGTGTTTCACAAATGGAGAAGACAATGGACATTGTGCCAAGCTTCCTTGCAAACAGCAACACCTACATCAGCATGACAGAAATAAAGGAAAAAAAAAAAAAAAAGAAAATAATCAGCGGTTAGAACAGAGCCAGTGTCCCACCATCTTCCCCTCCACTGTTATTATAGAGGCAAACCTGGGCCTAAAGCTTCCACCTCTCAGTTCCTGATGCTGTTTGACTTCAGCCTTGACTCCCCCTGATCTACCTGACTGCCGTCCCAGTGGGGCTGGGGATGCTCAGCCTGGAAAGAGGAGACACTGGGGTGGCCTCAGTGCAGCTCTGCAGGACTGGAAGGGTCCCACAGGAAAGACGGGGACAGTGTTCAGCCGGGCCCGTGGCAACAGGACAAGGGGGGATGGCTTTCAACTGCAGGAGGCTGATTGAAGTTGGATCTGAGGGAGCTGCTCTTTTACACGGAGGCTGCTGAGGCACTGGCCCAGGCTGTGGATGCCCCATCCTTGGCAACAGGGCTGTGAGCAGCATGGGCTGGGGAAGATTGCTCAGCTCGGAACAAGATGCTCTTTAGATCCACTGTGATGTCACAGATGTGATGTTCCAGCAGGAACTTCCAGCGTCCAGCAAAGAGCACAACACAACCACTGGCCCTTGTGTCAGCCCACCCTGTGCCAGCCCTCGTGCCAGCTCACCCTTCACCATGCTCCCTGTCACTCTTCTCGTCACCTGCGCCCTGATACTCCCATCAGTCCTGAAAGCTCTCTGTTGCCTGGATTTTGTCATCCGTCCCTGCAGGATGCTCACATTTGTCCTGAGGAAGGTACAGTGCCATTCCATGGAGGTGGACACCCCCCAGCTGCCCGGCTGGGCTGGAGTTCTGAGGGGATGGGGTGGGACAGGGACCCCACTCTGAGGTGTTGCTACCTCTGCAGGCTGTCACCGAGAGAGAGGACGAGATGGAGGTGGACATGCAGGCTGATAGAGAGGAGGAGATGGAAGTGGATGGAGAAGAGAGTGGAGACAATGCGATGGAGGTGGACATGGAGATTGATACAGAGGAGAAGATGGAAGTGGATGGAGAAGAGAGTGGAGAGGAAGAGATGGAGGTGGACATGCAGATGGATACAGAGGAGGAGATGGAAGTGGATGGAGAAGAGACTGGAGAGGAAGAGATGGAGGTGGACATGGAGATTAATACAGAGGAGGAGATGGAAGTGGATGGAGAAGAGAGTGGAGAGGAAGAGATGGAGGTGGACATGCAGATGGATACAGAGGAGGAGATGGAAGTGGATGGAGAAGAGACTGGTGAAGAAGAGATGGAGGTAGATGTGGAAGAGGAGATGGACGTGGAAATGGAAGAGTACCTTGAGGACATGGACATTGATGAGAAAGATGAGGAAGAGGCCATGATCTTGGGATGAAGAGCAATACCAGCAGCAGGACAGGCATGTGGTCCCCACAGGCAGAGCGGGTCCCCTGCTGCCAGGCTGGGACTGGGCTGGGTGGTCCCTGCTCAGGGATGTGGGTCCCGGTGCATTGGGTTCTGGTGGCCATCCCCAGCCTGTGCTGCGCTTGCTGGGCCAGCCTGGGGGCACATGGAAGAGCCCTCTCTGCCTGATTGGAGCGACTGTGCCTCTTGCTTTTCCTCAAGGACCGATGGAGATCCCAGACAGAGATGCCACCTTTTTTGTACATACGTTGTAGAGTTTGTTGTTGTCTTTAGGCTATAGGTTTTAGGGCTTCTTTTTGTCTTCTGTAAATACGTTTCATAGACTTTTGTTAGATATGTTCTTGGGTATATATATTCCAAAGATAGTTGTTGTTACAAATATTCTTACAATGTAAATGTGTTCTGTGTTTTCTTTGCTGTTTTTCTGAAAATAAACAAGCTTTATTTTTCACACCCCAGTTCTCTTTCCATTTGCTTCAGGCACAGGTAGCATTTGCAAAGTTGTGGTTTCCGCTTGCTCCAGGTTCCCAGGGCTGGAGGTCGGTGGGGGCGCTGGCACAGCCACAACCTTTTGTTTGGGGGCAATATTGGGAAGGGGGTGGGAGAGGGGGCACAGGGGGAGGTGGGACCCACTGAGGCTCCCCCAGGTCACCCCAGGACCCCCAGGCCCCGTCCCAGCCCCCCCAGTTCCCTCCGCAGCCCCGGCTGAGGGGGGCTCAGCCCAGGAGCCGCCGTCGTTCGGGGCTTCCCCGAGGGCAGCCGCCAACGGGAGAGCTCCCGGCTCGGAGAGGCCCCAGCAGAGGAGGGGATCTTGTCCCTCCTCGAGGGCCCTGAAGGGTCTTCAGGCCCCTCTGAAGAGGAGTTTTTCTCTTTTTAGGGATGTTTGGGGGGACCTCACCCCTCCAAGGGTGTTTTTTCCTCCCCATTTTCAGGTGTTTGTGGGGCCACAGCCCCACAAGCCCCTTTTCAGGGGTGATCATGACAGCTTTAAGTGACATTTTTCCTGGGGACTCACTCCAAGCCGCTGTAGGGGATGTTTTGCCCCCCAGGGTGGATTTTTGGGGTTTAAGGGCCCCCGCTCTGGTCGGGTCCCACTCTAACTCCCCTGAAGAGGCCAACACCACTCCTGCTGATTCCGGCAGCGGAGCCCTAGGAGGGTTGTAAGAGTTGAAATTTTTAAATTTCATTTTTATTCTATTTTATTTAAATTCAAATTTATTGATTTTTAGTTTTATTATAACTCGTTGAGAGGACAGCAAGGACATTCAAGGGCAGGAACATTTTTTCCTGGCTGGTGACTGGAATTTCAGACCCTGGCAGTGTGTGCAGAACCACACAGACTGGGATCAAACATGGGCTGGGATCACCTGGACTGAGATCCTATGGACTGGGACCATATGGAATGGGACCATAGGGATCAGGACGGTACACACTGGGATAAACTGGGTTGAGATTCTATGGACTGGGACCACATCGACTGGGATTGCACAGACTGGGATCCCATGGACTGGGAAAAAGCATTGGCTACCATTGGCTACCATCCACATATAAAGGTGGCCACCTCAAGTTGTCTTGATCCTTTTTGGGTGTCCCATCCCCCTCTTTCCCCCGCCTTCCCCATCGTTCCCCCAATCCCCGCTCCCCTCCCCCGTGTTTGGTTTTGGGGGTTCCAGGCCCCTCCCCGCTCCGTGGGGGGGTCCCGATCCCTCTTTGGTTTAATTTGGGGCCCCCAACCCCTTCTCACCGCGACCCCCGCGGCCGGGGGGGCTCTCAGCACCACCAGTGCCACCAGTCCGGCCCCAGCTGCCCCCGCACGCCCCATCCCCATCCCCAGGGTCACCTCCCCCCTGCCCAAATTCCGCTCCCGGGGAGCGCTGGGCGCTGCGGGTCCGCCTGGCGACTGAGGAGTCATCGAGAACAAGCGCTCTGATTGGCTAGAAATGGCCCCGCGCAGTCTCTGATTGGCTAGCGCATTGAGAAGCGTTTTGATCTGCCTGGCAACCGATGAGCAGCGCTATCGCAGGCGCTGATTGCCTGAAAATCGCCGGCCCGGCAACTGAGTTGTCAGCAGCGCCGCGCGCTCTGATTGGCCAGGAGCTGTTTTGGGGTGGGGACGGGGGGAACTGGGGACCCCCAGGAGCCCCCCGGCTTTGGGGGTTTCCATCCCCCCTCGGCCCTCGGGGCGGCCCTGGGGCCACCCCAACACCCCCAAAGTGGGGAGGGTCCCCGGAGCCGTTTAGATCCCCCAAAAATGGGCTGGAAGCGGCAGGAGCCGCCCCAAAAAGGGATTGAAGGCTCCGGTCCGGGAATGGGGGAGGCTCCGGGGATGGCTCCAATCCGGATCGGGGCGGGCTGGGATTGAGGGAGGGTCCGTTCAGCGACTGGGCAGGGGTCTGGGACTGGGTCAGGGGCTGGCATTGGAGAGGGTTTGGGAATTGGGGAGGGGTCTGGGATTGAGGGGATTGCTCCATCCCGGGATTGGGGCAGGGTCGCTCCCTGGGGGAGGGGTCCATTATTGGGCCAGGGCCTCTCCCCTTCCCGAGCCCAATCCCGTTCCTGATCCTGTTCCCGATCCCAATCCCATTCCCATTTCTGTTCCTGTTCCCGATCTCATTCCCGACCCCGATCCCACTCCCATTCCCGATCCCGATCCTGTTCCCAGTCCCGGTCCCGACGCTGTTTCCAGGAAATGGCTCTGCTCTCAACCCCGATCCCAAACCCAGCGGGTCAAACACCCCAGATCCTGGGGTCAACTCCCCCCGACCCCAAATCCTGGGCGTTCAAACACTGGGGGGGTCAAACACCCTCAAACCCAAACTCTGGGATGTCAAGCCCTACCCCCCCCTCCCCAGCCCCGAACCCCAAATTTTAGGATCAAACCCTCCAAATCCCAGATCCTGGGGTGTCAAACACTCCCCAATTCCCAAACGATGGGGTTAAATACCCCTGATTTTGCTGATGCAAAAAAATGTCTCCGAAATTCAGCCAGCTTGTTCACCTTTTTTGTAAACTTCTTTTCAGGGTTGGACGACCTGGTTGCGACAGCGGAACCCTTCTAAAAGACGGATGCTAAGAGACATAACCGGTGCTGTGGGAACAGGATTGGGAATTCTAAATAGCATTGATTCAGAAGTATTAATGAACACATTGGCTGCCACCACTAGATTTGACCAAATTCCAACAACCACTGCAGTCGTCCTTCTTGGCCTTGGGAAGACATCAGCGCTTGCTATCAAACATATTACCAAGTTGGGAGGAAGCAAGTGTAAATGATCACAAATTGGTAATTGATGCACTCGGTGCCACACAAAAGAACGTTTCTTTAGCTCTCAGCTGTATCCAGGCTCAATTATGGATGCAGTCGGTTGCTGCCTCGATTATAAGAGAAGGTGAAGAAGGCACTTTTCCTACTGAGATTCGGAAAATAGTTTGGGACAGTGCCGCTGATTTTGAAAAGGAATTCCAATCCCGGTGGAACCTAGTGAACTTTACCTATGACCCCATCACAAACATAGCCACAGCTTTGGTGTTAACCGTACGTGATGCCTCAAGTGCATTTGGTATTCCCCATCATTGCACTAGGACTGGGACACATATGGAGCCACGGGGAATGTGCTGGGGGCAACTGGGACCACGCTGGGGGCAACTGGGGACAAGGGTGAGTGACTGGGGCCCTGCTGGCAGAGACTGGGATCATACTGGACTCATACTGGGATCTTACTGGGAGTGACTGGGACTATTCTGGGGGCAAGTGGGAGAACTGGGAACACACGGGATGAAAGTGGGAACAACGGGAGCAGTGCTGGGGGCAAATTGTATCATAATGGGGAGTGACTGGCAGCAACTGGGCTCCTGCGGGGAGCAGCCCCTGGCGGCCCCGGGAGCCCCGCACCCCTTTCCCGGCCATGCCGCCCCTCCAGCCCCAGCACCCCTCATTGCCGGGGTGCCGGCACTGCCAGGGGTCCCCCCCTCTCGGGTTCCCCGCTGGGGCTTCTGGGGCTCTCCTCTCTCGGGGCTCCCGCTCAGGGCAGCCTCGGCTCTCCCGGGGCTCCCCAAAACCGGTGTCCCCCCGACGGGGCTCTGCCGCCACCCACACTGGGATCCCCCAAAAACACCTCTCGGGGACCCCCCGATGTCCCCCCGAGGGCCAGCTGCGGCTCGGCTTTGGAGCCCTGCCAGCTCCAAACATCCCTCCCAAAGAACCCGAACCCAGGCACCCCCCAGGATATTTGGGCCGAGCTCCCCCTCCCTGGGCACCTGCGGGATGGGGGCCATGCTCCCGGGGTGCTGCGAGCTCAGGCAGCGCCAGGGCCACGCGATTCCTTCTCTCCTCTCCTCCGGCTGCTCCCTGCTGCCGCTGCGCCTCTTCCTCCCTCCCTCCTCCTCCTCCCCCGCTCCGGGATCCTGAACCGTGAGGGGAAAGGAGCGAGGAAAGGGCAGAACCGTGAGGGGAAAGGAGTGAGGAAAGGGCGGAACCGTGAGGGGAAAGGAGCGGGGCCAAGGGGACGCGCTGTCCTAAAAAAGCCCGGTTTGACCCAAAATCACCCAAAAGGGCATCAAATGCAGCCTACATCCACATGGTTCGGCCTGACACCAACCAAATGGGATTAAAAGTATCCAGAGGGCTCTAAAATCCAACCCAAGGGGCTTAAAACTGCCCCAAGTGTTTTATAGCCCTCAAGAAATGGCTTAAGATCACCCGTAAATCTTTCAAATGTGACTAAAATCCAGCCTGAAAGTATCTGGTCCAGCCTAAAATCATCCAAAGGTATCTAAAATCACCAAAATGTCCCTGACACCAACACAAGAAGACCTAAAACCACCCTAAAAAGGCTTGGTTCAACCTAAAATTGCCCAAAGCAGCAAAAAACCCTACTTAAATGCACCCAAAATACACAAAAAAGGGACCTAAAATCACCCACACAGGATTAGGATTCACCCATATGGGCCCAGTTTTTCCTAAACTCACCCAAATGGGCCCAGCCCCACCCCCATGGGCCTAAAATCATCCAAAGGGGTCTGAAATCCCCCCTAAACCCCACCAGATTCGGCCTCAAATCAGCCACAGGGGCTGAAAATCCACCCGAAAAGGCTCGGGATCCCCGCAAGGGATCTGAAGCCCACCCTAAACCTGCCCGCTTCGGCCCAAAATCCCCCAAAGGCGCCGAGCCCGAGGCCGAGCCCGGGATCGGCTCCGGGGTGGCTCCGGGACCTCCGCGTCCGCTCCGGGCAGTTTTGGCCGCGTCCCCGGACGGGCCTGGGCGGGACTGGGAGGGACCAGGGAGGGCTCGGGAGGGGTTTGGGCATCTGGGGCTTTTTTGGGCTTTTGGGAATTGTGTTGGGAGTTTACAGGGAATTGTTGGGGTTTTTGGGGAGAATTATTGGGTGTGGGGGTGTTTGGGAATTTTGGGAGTTTGGATTTTGAGGGGTTTTCTTGGTGCTTTGAGTGGGAAGTTTTTTTCCTGGGGGTATTTGGGGGTTAATTGATTTTTTTTGTGTTTTCTTTTGGATTTTAGAAGGTTTTACTGGGATTTTGTGGGGATTTTGTGGGATCCTCTGGAATTATT
Source organism: Anomalospiza imberbis (assembly GCF_031753505.1). Taxonomy (NCBI): domain Eukaryota; kingdom Metazoa; phylum Chordata; class Aves; order Passeriformes; family Viduidae; genus Anomalospiza; species Anomalospiza imberbis. Next base: position 52,870 of record NW_027099867.1, read on the forward strand.
TCTGGGTTTTATTGGGATTTTTAGGGGATTTGGAGGCATTTTATTGGAATTGTTGGGGCATTTAGTGGGATTCTTTGGGGATTTGGGTTTTTTAGTTATTTTAGTGGGGATTTGGGGGGGCTTGTGGGTTTTTTTGGGTGTTGCCAAGATTTCTTTGGGTCTCGTGAGGATTTTGTGGGGCTTGTTGTGGTTTTGGAGACATTTTTGGGGGGATTTGTGGGGTTTAATTGGGATTTTGTGAGCTTTCTTTGGGATTCGAGGGTATTCTAATGGGAATTTGTGAAATTTAATTGCGATTTCATGGGGTTTATTGGGACTTTCAGGAGTTTAAACCAGATGTTGGTGCCTCTCAGCCCTTCCCCACACCCTGGGACAACTCCAAAGCCCCCCAAATTTCCACTAAAACCCCCCAAAATCCCCCAAAAATCCCAATTAAAAACTCCTAAACACCAAAGAATCCCACAAAATCCCAGTGGAACCCACCAAAATTAAAAAAAAAAAACACCTCCCAAAAATTTCAATAAACCCCCCAAAAAATAACCACCCCAAAACCCTAAAAAATCCCCAAAATCCAAAATCCTCAAATCCCACAAAACCCCCATTAACCCACAAACCCAGTAATTCTCTCCAAAATCCAATAATTCCCCCTAATCTCCCAACAAAATCCCCCAAAGCCCATAAATGCCGCCAAAATCCCCCCAAAATCCCCCCAGAGCGCCCCAGACTCACCGGGGGCAGTCCTGGATCAGGGGGCACCGGCCGGTGGAACAGAAGCCGCTTCAGGGGGCCCACGGAGCTTTTTGGGGAGGGGGCACCATGGGAGACCCCCCAAAAACGGGGGAGGGGAACCCCTGTGGTACCCCCTCCCCCGAATGCCCCCTCCCCCGGTTCAGGAATAGCCAAACTCAAGAAAATGTAAACCAGGCTTGACTTTCCAGAAATTATTTTTGGCCGGGTTTAGCTGCATCCTCCAGGCTCAGGATCACCGGTGTATTTGCAGGTTTTGCTCTGCATCATCAGCCTGCCCAGACTCTGCTCGGTGTTTCACAAATGGAGAAGACAATGGATAATGTGCCAAGCTTCCTTGCAAACAGCAACACCTACATCAGCATGACAGAAATAAAGGGAAAAAAAAAAAAAAGAAAATAATCAGCGGTTAGAACAGAGCCAGTGTCCCACCATCTTCCCCTCCACTGTTATTACAGAGGCAAACCTGGGCCTAAAGCTTCCACCTCTCAGTTCCTGATGCTGTTTGACTTCAGCCTTGACTCCCCCTGATCTACCTGACTGCCGTCCAAGTGGGGCTGGGGATGCTCAGCCTGGAAAGAGGAGACACTGGGGAGGCCTCAGTGCAGCTCTGCAGGACTGGAAGGGTCCCACAGGAAAGACGGGGACAGTGTTCAGCCGAGCCCGTGGCAACAGGACAAGGGGGGATGGCTTTCAACTGCAGGAGGCTGATTGAAGTTGGATCTGAGGGAGCTGCTCTTTTACACGGAGGCTGCTGAGGCACTGGCCCAGGCTGTGGATGCCCCATCCTTGGCAACAGGGCTGTGAGCAGCATGGGCTGGGGAAGATTGCTCAGCTCGGAACAAGATGCTCTTTAGATCCACTGTGATGTCACAGATGTGATGTTCCAGCAGGAACTTCCAGCGTCCAGCAAAGAGCACAACACAACCACTGGCCCTTGTGTCAGCCCACCCTGTGCCAGCCCTCGTGCCAGCTCACCCTTCACCATGTTCCCTGTCACTCTTCTCGTCACCTGCGCCCTGATACTCCCATCAGTCCTGAAAGCTCTCTGTTGCCTGGATTTTGTCATCCGTCCCTGCAGGATGCTCACATTTGTCCTGAGGAAGGTACAGTGCCATTCCATGGAGGTGGACACCCCCCAGCTGCCCGGCTGGGCTGGAGTTCTGTGGGGATGGGGTGGGACAGGGACCCCACTCTGAGGTGTTGCTACCTCTGCAGGCTGTCACCGAGAGAGAGGACGAGATGGAGGTGGACATGCAGGCTGATAGAGAGGAGGAGATGGAAGTGGATGGAGAAGAGAGTGGAGACAATGCGATGGAGGTGGACATGGAGATTGATACAGAGGAGAAGATGGAAGTGGATGGAGAAGAGAGTGGAGAGGAAGAGATGGAGGTGGACATGCAGATGGATACAGAGGAGGAGATGGAAGTGGATGGCGAAGAGACTGGAGAGGAAGAGATGGAGGTGGACATGGAGATGGATACAGAGGAGGAGATGGAAGTGGATGGAGAAGAGACTGGAGAGGAAGAGATGGAGGTGGACATGGAGATGGATACAGAGGAGGAGATGGAAGTGGATGGAGAAGAGACTGGTGAAGAAGAGATGGAGGTAGATGTGGAAGAGGAGATGGACGTGGAAATGGAAGAGTACCTTGAGGACATGGACATTGATGAGAAAGATGAGGAAGAGGCCATGATCTTGGGATGAAGACCAATACCAGCAGCAGGACAGGCATGTGGTCCCCACAGGCAGAGCGGGTCCCCTGCTGCCAGGCTGGGACTGGGCTGGGTGGTCCCTGCTCAGGGATGTGGGACCCGGTGCATTGGGTTCTGGTGGCCATCCCCAGCCTGTGCTGCGCTTGCTGGGCCAGCCTGGGGGCACATGGAAGAGCCCTCTCTGCCTGATTGGAGTGACTGTGCCTCTTGCTTTTCCTCAAGGACCGATGGAGATCCCGGACAGAGATGCCACCCTTTTTGTACATACGTTGAAGAGTTTGTTGTTGTCTTTAGGCTATAGGTTTTAGGGCTTCTTTTTGTCTTCTGTAAATACGTTTCATAGACTTTTGTTAGATATGTTCTTGGGTATATATGTTCCATTAGATAGTTGTTGTTACAAATATTCTTACAATGTAAATGTGTTCTGTGTTTTCTTTGCTGTTTTTCTGAAAATAAACAAGCTTTATTTTTCACACCCCAGTTCTCTTTCCATTTGCTTCAGGCACAGGTAGCATTTGCAAAGTTGTGGTTTCCGCTTGCTCCAGGTTCCCAGGGCTGGAGGTCAGTGGGGGCGCTGGCACAGCCACAACCTTTTGTTTGGGGGCAATATTGGGAAGGGGGTGGGAGAGGGGGCACAGGGGGAGGTGGGACCCACTGAGGCTCCCCCAGGTCACCCCAGGAGCCCCAGGCCCCGTCCCAGCCCCCCCAGTTCCCTCCACAGCCCCGGCTGAGGGGGGCTCAGCCCAGGAGCCGCCGTCGTTCGGGGCTCCCCCGAGGGCAGCCGCCAACGGGAGAGCTCCCGGCTCGGAGAGGCCCCAGCAGAGGAGGGGATCTTGTCCCTCCTCGAGGGCCCTGAAGGGTCTTCAGGCCCCTCTGAAGAGGAGTTTTTCTCTTTTTAGGGATGTTTGGGGGGACCTCACCCCTCCAAGGGTGTTTTTTCCTCCCCATTTTCAGGTGTTTGTGGGGCCACAGCCCCACAAGCCCCTTTTCAGGGGTGATCATGACAGCTTTAAGTGACATTTTTCCTGGGGACTCACTCCAAGCCACTGTAGGGGATGTTTTGCCCCCCAGGGTGGATTTTTGGGGTTTAAGGGCCCCCGCTCTGGTCGGGTCCCACTCTAACTCCCCTGAAGAGGCCAACACCACTCCTGCTGATTCCGGCAGCGGAGCCCTGGGAGGGTTGTAAGAGTTGAAATTTTTAAATTTCATTTTTATTCTATTTTATTTAAATTAAAATTTATTGATTTTTAGTTTTATTATAACTCGTTGAGAGGACAGCAAGGACATTCAAGGGCAGGAACATTTTTTCCTGGCTGGTGACTGGAATTTCAGACCCTGGCAGTGTGTGCAGAACCACACAGACTGGGATCAAACATGGGCTGGGATCACCTGGACTGAGATCCTATGGACTGGGACCATATGGAATGGGACCATAGGGATCAGGATGGTACACACTGGGATAAACTGGGTTGAGATTCTATGGACTGGGACCACATCGACTGGGATTGCACAGACTGGGATCCCATGGACTGGGAAAAAGCATTGGCTACCATTGGCTACCATCCACATAGAAAGGTGGCCACCTCAAGTTGTCTTGATCCTTTTTGGGTGTCCCATCCCCCTCTTTCCCCTGCCTTCCCCATCGTTCCCCCAATCCCCGCTCCCCTCCCCCGTGTTTGGTTTTGGGGGTTCCAGGCCCCTCCTGCTCCGTGGGGGGGTCCCGATCCCTCTTTGGTTTAATTTGGGGCCCCCAACCCCTTCTCACCGCGACCCCCGCGGCCGGGGGGGGCTCTCAGCACCACCAGTGCCACCAGTCCGGCCCCAGCTGCCCCCGCACGCCCCATCCCCATCCCCAGGGTCACCTCCCCCCTGCCCAAATTCCGCTCCCGGGGAGCGCTGGGCGCTGCGGGTCCGCCTGGCGACTGAGGAGTCATCGAGAACAAGCGATCTGATTGGCTAGAAATGGCCCCGCGCAGTCTCTGATTGGCTAGCGCATTGAGAAGCGTTTTGATCTGCCTGGCAACTGATGAGTCAGAGCTATCGCAGGCGCTGATTGGCTGAAAATCGCCGGCCCGGCAACTGAGTTGTCAGCAGCGCCGCGCGCTCTGATTGGCCAGGAGCTGTTTTGGGGTGGGGACGGGGGGAACTGGGGACCCCCAGGAGCCCCCCGGCTTTGGGGGTTTCCATCCCCCCTCGGCCCTCGGGGCGGCCCTGGGGCCACCCCAACACCCCCAAAGTGGGGAGGGTCCCCGGAGCCCTTTGGATCCCCCAAAAATGGGCTGGAAGCGGCAGGAGCCGCCCCAAAAAGGGATTGAAGGGTCCGGTCCGGGAATGGGGGAGGCTCCGGGGATGGCTCCCATCCGGATCGGGGCGGGCTGGGATTGAGGGAGGGTCCCTTCAGCGACTGGGCAGGGGTCTGGGACTGGGTCAGGGGCTGGCATTGGGGAGGGTTTGGGAATTGGGGAGGGGTCTGGGATTGAGGGGTTTGCTCCATCCCGGGATTGGGGCAGGGTCGCTCCCTGGGGGAGGGGTCCATTATTGGGCCAGGGCCTCTCCCCTTCCTGAGCCCAATCCCGTTCCTGATCCTGTTCCCGATCCCAATCCCATTCCCATTTCTGTTCCCGTTCCCGATCTCATTCCCGACCCCGATCCCACTCCCATTCCCGATCCCGATCCTGTTCCCAGTCCCGGTCCCGCCGCTGTTTCCAGGAAATGGCTCTGCTCTCAACCCCGATCCCAAACCCAGCGGGTCAAACACCCCAGATCCTGGGGTCAACTCCCCCCGACCCCAAATCCTGGGGGTTCAAACACTGGGGGGGTCAAACACCCTCAAACCCAAACTCTGGGATGTCAAGCCCTAGCCCCCCCCCCCCCCCCCCCCAGCCCCGAACCCCAAATTTTAGGATCAAACCCTCCAAATCCCAGATCCTGGGGTGTCAAACACTCCCCAATTCCCAAACGATGGGGTTAAATACCCCTGATTTTGCTGGTGCAAAAAAATGTCTCAGAAATTCAGCCAGCTTGTTCACCTTTTTTGTCAACTTCTTTTCAGGGTTGGACGACCTGGTTGCGACAGCGGAACCCTTCCAAAAGACGGATGCTAAGAGACATAACCGGTGCTGTGGGAACAGGATTGGGAATTCTAAATAGCATTGATTCAGAAGTATTAATGAACACATTGGCTGCCACCACTAGATTTGACCAAATTCCAACAACCACTGCAGTCGTCCTTCTTGGCCTTGGGAAGACATCAGCGCTTGCTATCAAACATATTACCAAGTTGGGAGGAAGCAAGCGTAAATGATCACAAATTGGTAATTGATGCACTCGGTGCCACACAAAAGAACGTTTCTTTAGCTCTCAGCTGTATCCAGGCTCAATTAGGGATGCAGTCGGTTGCTGCCTCGATTATAAGAGAAGGTGAAGAAGGCACTTTTCCTACTGAGATTTGGAAAATAGTTTGGGACAGTGCCGCTGATTTTGAAAAGGAATTCCAATCCCGGTGGAACCTAGTGAACTTTACCTATGACCCCATCACAAACATAGCCACAGCTTTGGTGTTAACCGTACGTGATGCCTCAAGTGCGTTTGGTATTCCCCATCATTGCACTAGGACTGGGACACATATGGAGCCACTGGGAATGTGCTGGGGGCAACTGGGACCACGCTGGGGGCAACTGGGGACAAGGGTGAGTGACTGGGGCCCTGCTGGGAGAGACTGGGATCATACTGGACTCATACTGGGATCTTACTGGGAGTGACTGGGACTATTCTGGGGGCAAGTGGGAGAAACTGGGAACACACGGGATGAAAGTGGGAACAACGGGAACAGTGCTGGGGGCAAATTGTATCATAATGGGGAGTGACTGGCAGCAACTGGGCTCCTGCTGGGAGCAGCCCCTGGCGGCCCCGGGAGCCCCGCACCCCTTTCCCGGCCATGCCGCCCCTCCAGCCCCAGCACCCCCCATTGCCGGGGTGCCGGCACTGCCAGGGGTCCCCCCCTCTCGGGTTCCCCGCTGGGGCTTCTGGGGCTCTCCTCTCTCGGGGCTCCCGCTCAGGGCAGCCGCGGCTCTCCCGGGGCTCCCCAAAACCGGTGTCCCCCCGACGGGGCTCTGCCGCCACCCACACTGGGATCCCCCAAAAACACCTCTCGGGGACCCCCCGATGTCCCCCCGAGGGCCAGCTGCGGCTCGGCTTTGGAGCCCTGCCAGCTCCAAACATCCCTCCCAAAGAACCCGAACCCAGGCACCCCCCAGGATATTTGGGCCGAGCTCCCCCTCCCCGGGCACCTGCGGGATGGGGGCGATGCTCCCGGGGTGCTGCGAGCTCAGGCAGCGCCAGGGCCACGCGATTCCTTCTCTCCTCTCCTCCGGCTGCTCCCTGCTGCCGCTGCGCCTCTTCCTCCCTCCCTCCTCCTCCTCCCCCGCTCCGGGATCCTGAACCATGAGGGGAAAGGAGCGAGGAAAGGGCAGAACCGTGAGGGGAAAGGAGCGGGGCCAAGGGGACGCGCTGTCCTAAAAAAGCCCGGTTTGACCCAAAATCACCCAAAAGGGCATCAAATGCAGCCTACATCCACATGGTTCGGCCTGACACCAACCAAATGGGATTAAAAGTATCCAGAGGGCTCTAAAATCCAACCAAAGGGGCTTAAAACTGCCCCAAGTGTTTTATAGCCCTCAAGAAATGGCTTAAGATCACCCGTAAATCTTTCAAATGTGACTAAAATCCAGCCTGAAAGTATCTGGTCCAGCCTAAAATCATCCAAAGGTATCTAAAATCACCAAAATGTCCCTGACACCAACACAAGAAGACCTAAAATCACCCTAAAAAGGCTTGGTTCAACCTAAAATTGCCCAAAGCAGCAAAAAACCCTACTTAAATGCACCCAAAATACACAAAAAAGGGACCTAAAATCACCCACACAGGATTAGGATTCACCCATATGGGCCCAGTTTTTCCTAAACTCACCCAAATGGGCCCCAGCCCCACCCACATGGGCCTAAAATCATCCAAAGGGGTCTGAAATCCCCCCTAAACCCCACCAGATTCGGCCTCAAATCAGCCACAGGGGCTGAAAATCCACCCAAAAAGGCTCGGGATCCCCGCAAGGGATCTGAAGCCCACCCTGAACCTGCCCGGTTCGGCCCAAAATCCCCCAAAGGGGCCGAGCCCGAGGCCGAGCCCGGGAGCGGCTCCGGGGTCACTCCGGGACCTCCGCGTCCGCTCCGGGCAGTTTTGGCCGCGGCCCCGGACGGGCCTGGGCGGGACCGGGAGGGACCAGGGAGGGCTCGGGAGGGTTTGGGCATCTGGGGCTTTTTTGGGCTTTTGGGAATTGTGTTGGGAGTTTACAGGGAATTGTTGGGGTTTTTGGGGAGAATTATTGGGTGTGGGGGTGTTTGGGAATTTTGGGAGTTTGGATTTTGAGGGGTTTTCTTGGTGCTTTGAGTGGGAAGTTGTTTTCCTGGGGGTATTTGGGGGTTGATTTTTTTTGTGTTTTCTTTAGAATTTTGGAAGGTTTTACTGGGATTTTGTGGGGATTTTGTGGGATCCTCTGGAATTATTTCTGGGTTTTATCGGGATTTTTAGGGGATTTGGAGGCATTTTATTGGAATTGTTGGGGCATTTAGTGGGATTCTTTGGGGATTTGGGTTTTTTAGTTATTTTAGTGGGGATTTGGGGGGGCTTGTGGGTTTTTTTGGGTGTTGCCAAGATTTCTCTGGGTCTCGTGAGGATTTTGTGGGGTTTGTTGTGGTTTTGGAGACATTTTTGGGGGGATTTGTGGGGTTTAATTGGGATTTTGTGAGCTTTTTTTGGGATTCGAGGGTATTCTAATGGGAATTTGTGAAATTTAATGGCGATTTCATGGGGTTTATTGGGACTTTCAGGGGTTTAAACCAGATGTTGGTGCCTCTCAGCCCTTCCCCACACCCTGGGACAACTCCAATACCCCCCAAAATTCCACTAAAACCCCCCAAAATCCCCCAAAAATCCCAATAAAAACTCCTAAACACCAAAGAATCCCACAAAATCCCAGTCGAACCCACCAAAATTAAAAAAAAAAAAAAACCTCCCCAAAATTACAATAAACCCCCCCAAAAAATAACCACCCCAAAACGCTAAAAAATCCCCAAAATCCAAAATCCTCAAATCCCACAAAACCCCCATAACCCCACAAACCCAGTAATTCTCTCCAAAATCCAATAATTCCCCCTAATCTCCCAACAAAATCCCCCAAAGCCCATAAATGCCGCCAAAATCCCCCCAAAATCCCCCCAGAGCGCCCCAGACTCACCGGGGGCAGTCCTGGATCAGGGGGCACCGGCCGGTGGAACAGAAGCCGTTTCAGGGGGCCCGCGGAGCTTTTTGGGGAGGGGGCACCATGGGAGACCCCCCAAAAACAGGGGAGGGGAACCCCTGTGGCACCCCCTCCCCAGAAAGCCCCCTCCCCCGGTTCAGGAATAGCCAAACTCAAGAAAATGTAAACCAGGCTTGACTTTCCAGAAATTATTTTTGGCCGGGTTTAGCTGCACCCTCCAGGCTCAGGATCACCGGTGTATTTGCAGGTTTTGCTCTGCATCATCAGCCTGCCCAGACTCTGCTCGGTGTTTCACAAATGGAGAAGACAATGGATAATGTGCCAAGCTTCCTTGCAAACAGCAACACCTGCATCAGCATGACAGAAAAGAAGGGAAAAAAAAAAAAAAGAAAATATTCACCGGTTAGAACAGAGCCAGTGTCCCACCATCTTCCCCTCCACTGTTATTATAGAGGCAAACCTGGGCCTAAAGCTTCCACCTCTCAGTTCCTGATGCTGTTTGACTTCAGCCTTGACTCCCCCTGATCTACCTGACTGCCGTCCAAGTGGGGCTGGGGATGCTCAGCCTGGAAACAGGAGACACTGGGGAGGCCTCAGTGCAGCTCTGCAGGACTGGAAGGGTCCCACAGGAAAGACGGGGACAGTGTTCAGCCGGGCCCGTGGCAACAGGACAAGGGGGGATGGCTTTCAACTGCAGGAGGCTGATTGAAGTTGGATATGAGGAAGCTGCTCTTTTACACGGAGGGTGCTGAGGCACTGGCCCAGGCTGTGGATGCCCCATCCTTGGCAACAGGGCTGTGAGCAGCATGGGCTGGGGAAGATTGCTCAGCTCGGAACAAGATGCTCTTTAGATCCACTGTGATGTCACAGATGTGATGTTCCAGCAGGAACTTCCAGCGTCCAGCAAAGAGCACAACACAACCACTGGCCCTTGTGTCAGCCCAACCTGTGCCAGCCCTCGTGCCAGCTCACCCTTCACCATGCTCCCTGTCACTCTTCTCGTCACCTGCGCCCTGATACTCCCATCAGTCCTGAAAGCTCTCTGTTGCCTGGATTTTGTCATCCGTCCCTGCAGGATGCTCACATTTGTCCTGAGGAAGGTACAGTGCCATTCCATGGAGGTGGACCCCCCCCAGCTGCCCGGCTGGGCTGGAGTTCTGTGGGGATGGGGTGGGACAGGGACCCCACTCTGAGGTGTTGCTCCGTCTGCAGGCTGTCACAGAGAGAGAGGACGAGATGGAGGTGGACATGCAGGCTGATACAGAGGAGGAGATGGAAGTGGATGGAGAAGAGAGTGGAGACGATGCAATGGAAGTGGACATGGAGATTGATACAGAGGAGGAGATGGAAGTGGATGGAGAAGTGAGTGGAGAGGAAGAGATGGAGGTGGACATGCAGATGGATACGGAGGAGGAGATGGAAGTGGATGGAGAAGAGACTGGTGAAGAAGAGATGGAGGTAGATGTGGAAGAGGAGATGGACGTGGAAATGGAAGAGTACCTTGAGGACATAGACATTGATGAGAAAGATGAGGAAGAGGCCATGATCTTGGGATGAAGACCAATACCAGCAGCAGGACAGGCATGTGGTCCCCACAGGCAGAGCGGGTCCCCTGCTGCCAGGCTGGGACTGGGCTGGGTGGTCCCTGCTCAGGGATGTGGGACCCGGTGCATTGGGTTCTGGTGGCCATCCCCAGCCTGTGCTGCGCTTGCTGGGCCAGCCTGGGGGCACATGGAAGAGCCCTCTCTGCCTGATTGGAGTGACTGTGCCTCTTGCTTTTCCTCAAGGACCGATGGAGATCCCGGACAGAGACACCACCCTTTTGTACATACGTTGTAGAGTTTGTTGTTGTCTTTAGGCTATAGGTTTCAGGGCTTCTTTTTGTCTTCTGTAAATACGTTTCATTGACTTTTGTTGGATATACTGTTGTGGTTTGACATGGAAGTGAATTCTTTCAGGAAGTTGGGTCAAACCAATCAGTAGTCAAGTTTGGATATTGGCACCTAAAGTGGCCACTAAAGGTGTGGATACGCCTCTGAGAAGACAGGGGGTTAAAAGCAGGAACTCCCAAGAGCTCGCTCTCTTTGGTTCCGGTCAGGGTGCAGTGCAGATCTCCCCTGCCCTGCCATGGGGCTGGGTGGGGGAGGGGAAGCCATGTGGCCTGGTCGAGGTGAGCCGAGGGGGCTGAAGGACTGGAACCGAGCCAGCTCTTGTGGACAGAAGGGTGGAGAGAAGTGGAGATGTCTTTGTCATCCCCCCCAGGGGGAAGAGGCAGAAAGTGCGGACAGCACCTGTAACTTTGTTGGCGCAGAGGAGAAGGAGAGGGGGGGGCAATGCACCCAGCCTTGGCCTTGGGAATCGGTGCTGGGCAGAGATATCAGCCATGCAGGGAGTCTGAGCTTTTAACCCTTTCCTGAGAAATGAAGGCTTTGTAAAATATTACTCCTCCTTGATTTGAAGTAGAAGAGAGACAGTCTGGGATCCGAGATGATGGAAGAAGAAATTCTTGAGTTGGAAGGAGATGATGGAGTGGCTTGTGGCTGGACTTTTCTTGTTAGCCATAGACTGAACCAAATTCTCCTGACAGAAGCTGCACTTAGGGGGGTGGTTTGGTGAGCCAAGAGACCTGTTTCAGGGATTACCAGCAGAGGAGTAGAGAGAACAGAGGAGAGTTGAAAAAGGTGGGGAGAAGCCCTCTGTCTTCAAGGAAGAAGAAGAGGAGAAGAAGACCTCTGTTCTTGGACCCTCAGCCCCAGGGGAAAATGGGGGGGACTGTAGTCCCGCGATGAGAAACTGAACTGTTGTCTCTTTTGGTCCATGGCAAAGCATCCTTAAAGGAGCCCTATGAGCAGTCTGTCCATGCACGGTGGTGAGAGCACTGTGACATGGAGAGGAGAGTGTCACCATGACAGATTTTCTCTGGGCAGTTGCCATGTGTGACATGGAAACACAAGGGTGGCAATTGTGTTTCCTGGGGAGTCTGTGGCACAGGAGAGACTCCTGTCTCCCTTGAAAGATTGAGTATTTGATTATCTGAAGGGTGGCAACTTGATCAGGATCCCGGGTGGTGTCTCACTGTGGTTCCATTTGGAAATTAGGTGGGAATTAGTTGGGAGGAGGAAGAGTGTTTTGGAAGGTCTTTGTCCAGGATTGACTGTCTGTGTTTTTATAGTAGTAGTAGTTTAATAAAGTTATTTTCTTTGTTATTAAGCTTGAGCCTGCTCTGCTCTGTTCCGGATCACATCTCACAGCAATTATTTTAAAAAGTGCATTTTCATGGGAGCGCTGGCATTGCGCCAGCGTCAAACCATGACATATGTTCTTAGGTATATACGTTCTATAGATTGTTGTTGTTACAAATATTCTTACAATGTAAATGTGTTCTGTGTTTTCATTGCTGTTTTTCTGAAAATAAACAAACTTTATTTTTCACACCCCAGTTCTCTTTCCATTTGCTTCAGGCACAAGATCCCGAGAGGATCTGGGGGTATCCGGGTGATGCCGATGATGGTGATGGGGATCCCTTGCTGGGTATAAATTTCATTATGAATTCCTGGGGGGGTTTTGTCTATCTCCAGGGTTTTTGGGGTCGCGGTGGATTTTTGGGGGGTTCCCCAGGGGGGTTTCAGGATTCTCAAAGGGGGGGATTGGGCAATCCTAGGGGGAACCCAAGGCTGGTTTGGGGTACCTTTCGGTGACAGAGATGGGGACCCCCTGCCAGGTATGAACCTTCTCAGGAGGGTCTGGGGCGTGCTGGGAGGTCTTGTGGGAATTTTGATGTCCTGGGAGGGTTTGGAGGGTGTCTGTGTGGGGTTTTTGTGGTCTTGGGGAGTTTTTGGAGGGCCCAGGGATGGTTTTGGGGTCCCGGGGAGGTCGGGGTGTCCTGGGGGGTTTGGGGGTTCCCAGGAGGGTTTGGGGCTTCCTGGGCAATGCCGGTGACAGAGCTGGGACCCCGTGCCGGGTATGAACCTTCTCACAGCACACGGGCAGCGTCAGCGTGTCCAGGGAGATCCTGGGGGGCCCGGGGGTCACCCCAAAACCCAGGGGACCCCAAATGCTCAGGGATCCCCCCAAACTCCCCTCACTGCTGGATCTGCTGCAGCACTCGGCCCCCACCCCCACCATCACAGGGGGCTGTGGAAGAAATCTGGGGGTGCATGGACAGGTCGGGGGGACCCCCAGAGTCCTGGGAAAGGGGGAACACAGGGGAACTCCCAGGAATCCCCACTGGGGGCTTAGGGGAGATCCAGGAGGAGTTTGGGCGAGCTTAATTGTGTCACTATCGTCAGCAAAGGGGACTCCAAGGGTCACCGGTGTCTCCATTCCCAGCAAAAGGTGGTTTTGGGTTAAATCATTATTGGAGTACTGTAAGTAAGAGTTGAAATTTTTAAATTTCATTTTTATTCTATTTTATTTAAATTCAAATTTATTGATTTTTAGTTTTATTATAACTCGTTGAGAGGACAGCAAGGACATTCAAGGGCAGGAACATTTTTTCCTGGCTGGTGACTGGAATTTCAGACCCTGGCAGTGTGTGCAGAACCACACAGACTGGGATCAAACATGGGCTGGGATCACCTGGACTGAGATCCTATGGACTGGGACCATATGGAATGGGACCATAGGGATCAGGACAGTACACACTGGGATAAACTGGGTTGAGATTATATGGACTGGGACCACATCGACTGGGATTGCACAGACTGGGATCCCATGGACTGGGAAAAAGCATTGGCTACCATTGGCTACCATCCACATAGAAAGGTGGCCACCTCAAGTTGTCTTGATCCTTTTTGGGTGTCCCATCCCCCTCTTTCCCCCGCCCTCCCCATCATTCCCCCAATCCCCGCTCCCCTCCCCCGTGTTTGGTTTTGGGGGTTCCAGGCCCCTCCTGCTCCGTGGGGGGGTCCCGATCCCTCTTTGGTTTAATTTGGGGCCCCCAACCCCTTCTCACCGCGACCCCCGCGGCCGGGGGGGCTCTCAGCACCACCAGTGCCACCAGTCCGGCCCCAGCTGCCCCCGCACGCCCCATCCCCATCCCCAGGGTCACCTCCCCCCTCCCCAAATTCCGCTCCCGGGGAACGCTGGGCGCTGCGGGTCCGCCTGGCGACTGAGGAGTCATCGAGAACAAGCGCTCTGATTGGCTAGAAATGGCCCCGCGCAGTCTCTGATTGGCTAGCGCATTGAGAAGCGCTGTGATCTGCCTGGCAACCGATGAGTCAGAGCTATCGCAGGCGCTGATTGGCTGAAAATCGCCGGCCCGGCAACTGAGTTGCCAGCAGCGCCGCGCGCTCTGATTGGCCAGGAGCTGTTTTGGGGTGGGGACGGGGGGAACTGGGGACCCCCCGGAGCCCCCCGGATAGCTCTGAAAGACCAACACTGAGATTTCTCAACAAATGCTTGTCTGTCACAGTGAAACCAACTTCCTGAGCATAAATTATTCACGTTCAAGGGTAAAAGGATCGGAGTGGATGACCCAGAAGATTAGGACATTTTCTTGCATGCCACTTTTCTCCTTCTGCAGGACAAGCTGTTTCTGTTATTTGGAGCTCAAATTTGCCAAGAAAGTTAAACTCAGCCAAGAGATCTAAAGGCCTTTTTGGATCACTATTTTGCTGCTCTCCCTATTGCTGTTATCAAAAAGCTTCTTTTATATTTCCACATCATTAGTTCAGACCAGAAGCACAAAATACAGAATTCAGGGGTTTCAGATTATCAGCCACCACAGATTCCAAACTATGACTTGCACCAAATGGGAAATGGGCACCTGAACTCAGAACCTTCTTTCAATGCCAGTCACACCACCCATGATGGAACTGTCTTTGGGTTTGTGTTTTAGGGATGTTTTTTCATCATCTGCAGTGCTCATTGAGTAGCCAGGCATATTCTTCATGCTCTGTAATTGATGCTGTTACCCAATAGTAAAAAGTAGAATTGCTCAGGGTTACACATATAGGGGAAAGTAAGAAATCATTGGAATTGAACTAAGAGAACTTTCTTCCTGAATCAAAAGACACCATTCGAGGGAACAGTACGTTACAGGTTCACCCTTTCTGTCAATTGCCTCATACATTTTTAGGTAAAACAGTGAAATCTGCTATTGCTTCTATCTTCCTCTTTAAGATGCAAATCCACCAAAGTAGCCACAGAGGTGAATTAGTTTGCACCCTCACTTAGGGGTCAAATTCATCCATTTCTGCATTTTCTATAAACCTAGAAATTTAGAACTCTGTTCTGAACCCTGCCTATTACACATTCCCAGCTATCAGCAGCAAGTCTCTGGGCTGCTTTTTTTCAGTCTTTCTCATTATGTATTTTGATGCATGATTCATACAATATTTCATTTACCCCTTCATTAACTTGTCTCAAGCAGAGAAGGTTGAATGCTATTAGGTCAAAAGCATTTGAAAAATTTCTTTATTTTCGGTTGATCTATTCAGTGAATCAATATTCTTCCTACTCAACCAGTTCTACTCTCAAGGGAAGTCAGATGTTCATGGCCGTGACCTTAAATATTGGCCCTTAGCACATCACTTAAAATGATAGACAGTAATTACCGAATTGGTGGACAGAACTGTCAGCTGAGAAAAAAAACTGGGAGAGACAAAGATGATTGGAAAAAAAAAAAACACAGTCACACTGAGATCAGGCTAACAGGATCTCACAAAAAGAGTGATATGTTGTAGCTTGCCTCTGATAACAAATACATTGGAATCTAATACTTTTATGAAAGCCTATGTATGTTTCGGGCTGGTAATTCTGATTATAAAGAACTTTGATTCAACTCCTTGTAGATCAGACACATTATCCCTTCTCCCCTTCAACTCTTCCAGTCAAACCCTTGGAAGCTTAAGAGCTTTAGGGTCCATCTTCACGAAACCAAAAAGATACTGCTGCTATCTGGTGTGAATTCAGACCAGACTCCAAGAAGAGAGCATCCTCTGAACTATCTTCAGCACCATTGCCTCATTTCAGATGAACAGAACTGATTTAACCTTTTAATTTTTACTCAAAACAAAAGAACTACAACAACCCAGGTGCTAGAGTGGTCAACTGAGCTCTTCAGTACCACAGGATCCACATTTGCACAGTTCAAGACTCATAGATTTAGGATTCTTAAGTCTTTAGTGATTCTGGTTACCCAGCTCATGAAGTCCTGAAAAGAACTAGGCTTGCATAGGGCAGGTGCTCTTACTCCAGCAAAGTCACATGGCTTCAAGATATTTGCTTCACTGCTTCCAGTCTTTGCTTTTAAAAACTTAAATTACAGCTAAAAAAAATTTAAATCATAATGGAAAAGTATTCTCCCCCAGCATTTTAGTGGCTGGTAAACATTTTGTTGGCACAAGGCATTTGCAAAAGAGACATTCTAATCCAGCCTACAAAACAAAAGCTGTGCCTCACTACTGACAAAAAGCACAATACTGCTGCAGGCATTTTAATATACAGCAATTCTTTTCTGTTCCTACCTGCCTCTGAGACCAACAAAACTAATCAATGAAAACGTGAAGCATACTCCAGATATATTTCCTCCTTATCGCCAGCTGAGAATGCCCTGAAATGCCCCTCACATAATCCATGTGATTTCCTATTGGCCTGCCACCTCAATAAACGAGGCTTTGGAGCTTTTTTATTATCAAGTGATAAAATTACTTTTTGTCCCACTTTGCTCCCATACCTCCTGTCTCTGCCAAGACTGAATTCCTTAAAAACTTTTTTATTAAATGTATCTACTCTAAAATAATTTCCCCCAGGAATAATTACAAAAGAAAAAACTGCCATTTATATTTAATCAAAACTGAAAAAAACCTTTACTGTAACCAAAGGTAATTTAGCCATCCCACCCAGAACTTAGCATGCAATGCCAGTGATAAATTTCAGGAAGTTGCCTGGGTTGTGTCCATCTTCTTTTTAACAAATAGAAGTTTGAGGAACTTGCTATTGTATTTCAAAACAGAGTTTCAACTGAAAAGCAGACTCAGCAATGTTTCCTTCACCCTCTTAAACTAATGAAGGCCCAATCTACAGGTCATTAGGAGACAAGAACTGTTCCAAAATGACTGTGAGCTTCATATCAGGCTCTTTGAGAAAGAAGTAATTATTTTTTTGTGCCATACTTTCAGACTAGCAAGGGGAAAAACATCTCCCCATCAGCACCAACAGTAAGGTTCATGGTCCTCAGTGAGTACTGGATTTCAAAGGGTGTTTCTTCCTCAGTCCAACTTCAGATACCTTGTGGAAAAACAACTGCATCTAATACTTGGCATAAGTATCGTGGCAAAAGAAATAACTGTCTTTAAAAATGGTGCTCTCTCCATAAGGTGGAGTAGTCAAGTGCCATAGAGAGGAGAGTCCCACACTGCAGCGGAGGATGGAAGGGGGTGGAGTTATGTAGAATTCAACATGGACACAGCCCAGCTCACAAGCCCATCCAAGTGGGGGATGGCAAAAGAAAGGGACATTAAGGCACAAGAACAAATATCACAAGATATCTTGGTGGTCTTTTAAATTGAAAATTTATTTTTTTACAAAAGGACATTTATCCATAGTTATGTTTTGGGGCTTTCCCTCTCCTTTTGTTTTCTTGGATTTTTTTATCAAGTGCTACATTTTTCCTTTGGAAAGTTAGTGCTTTTCACACATACTAGAAGAACAAAACATAGTTAAAAATGGCTTTTTAAAACATCCATTCAGGGTCCTTTCATCACTGCACTTAGTTCCCTCCAGTTCCAATATTGAACAGGCCTGAGGGGCACTCCTGAAATGGGCACAAATATCTTTTTTGTACATTTCCCCACATAATCAGAGTCCAACGTGTAATGCATTCTCTGGGTTTACTGTTGTCAGTTCACTTATTTGCAGTTTTAGTGCTATTCAGCCCCTCGTGCTGAGCTGCCTTTCCTTACTGTGAACTGCTCCTGGATTTGTATTGCACTGCTATTTGGTTTGCCTTTAAAAAAGAAGAAACTGTGGGAGGAGGGGAGTGTTATTCTGTTTTCAAACAGACAGGCCACTTGTATCTTTGGAAAATAAATGTGAAGACACTCAGAAGCATGACTGTTATTTTCTTTTGAAATGGCAAAAGAGATTTTCATTTTTAGCTTTGTTTTGCCAAAGTTCAGGAAGAGCATTCAGTGAAGTGGTGAATTCAAACAATTGTCTGGACTGTGAGCAGAATGAGAGAGTCAGGGAGCTGGGTGCATCACTCACCCCACCCTGCATTGCTCTTGGTCTCAGCTGCATAGAACTCCTCTGAGACACATTGTCTCGTCTGTAGATCTTCATCATCCAAAGGAATTGTCCCAGTTGTCTGCTCTGGCTCCCATCACCAAGGAGTTCAGAGCCAACCCTTGAAGTACAGCACAAACTATCTTTCATCAATCCATAGAAATCCCATGGTTTCGATCCCTCCTATTATTTGAGATTTCACCCATTTTCCTCATTCTTCCAGACCTCTGCCCAAATATCCTCTTCCCTCTTCTGAATGCCCCCTGGACACGTCCCCTTGGCAATCCCTTTGTCTCCTACACAGACCTGGGCCAGATATCCCTTCAGCTCCAAACTTTCTTCTTTGTGAGCAGTTGTGCCAGGGGAGATTGTCAATCGAGCAGAAATTTTCTGTGCAGTGGGAACACAACCATGACTCCCTCTTCAAGGACTACAGCAGCTCACCTGCAGCCAGCTGAGCTCCCATTTTTTGCAGGAGAAGTGCAGACATGGCAGCCAAGACCCACATGTCCCTTGCCACACTCAGTAGGTGGTACTTAAAGGCCAATTTTCTAAGCAGCTGATTTGTTGGTAACATTTTGTGAAGTGGGCTGCGCTTTCCAGGTGAAAAATCCAACCATGCACAAAACCTGCTGGAACACCACATTTCATGCTTGGGATATGGGATTTGCAAGGCAGCTGAAATGGCAACCTTTGCTCTCAGCTACTCCACTGATTGAAGCTGTTAATGCTGCACATGCGTGAACAAATCCAAAACTAAGGCCAAACCTGCCAGAGCTGAGGCAGCTTCCCCCATCAGTAGAGGAAGAATTTGTAGCAGCTTAGAATCTACAATTCAAAGGTTTAGTTGGAACAAGCAAGGTTTTGATTTGGAAGAACTGGAACTGAAGAAGATATGGGCAGATTTTCAAGCCAAACCCCCAGATCCTAGCTCTTTAGTCTGGGGCTGGTTAGCACTCATATTAACCTTGCATGGCTGCCCAGACAGAGGCACAGGTGATGCAGTGTTTGCTACTCAGTGATGTTTCCCACAGCCATCTCCCTCCCAGCAGAGCTCTCCACAGTGTGAAGTCTCTGGCTTCTGGCCCTGATGGTCCAATACAATGCTTCCTTAAACTGCTTTTCCTTCTGCCCTCCTTGCAAGGACCATCTTTATGGGTGACCATCTGATGGGCCACACTAATCGGGCACTCTCCAATCCAGCTGCTCAGCCTGCAGAGCCAAAGGGAGGCTCAGTTCTAAGCATGCAAATGGATTTAATAACCACTTGCAAAACAATCCTAATCAAATAGAATCCTGCCCCTTAAATGGTTTGAAGCATTTTTCATGTGCAGCTTCAATCCAGGAAACTAATGAAAACAACACAAACAAAAGGAGATTCAGCTTCTGAACAACAATACAAATATCTGCAGACAATTCAAACAATTCTTGCTGCTTTAATTCCCTGGAGATGTAACTGCATATATTACACAAAGCAAAGGTATTCAAAACCAGTGTTTCCAAGCAATGAAATTGCTGCCATAAACATCCCTGGATCCACTTTCTGAACTACTCTAAATAGCCCATCTCTGTCTTGGTTTGCTGTCAGGTTTCCACCGATTTGGTGAGCATTTTAACACTGCCTCACCTCTCCACTTTCCTTGGGATTTTACCCTGCATCACTCAGGATTGCCGAGGCTCACCAGCCAGGTCCATGTTCCCAGCACATCTTGATCATCCTGCCCACATGAGCTCCCAGTTCACTTCCCTTCACATCCTTCATGGCTTTACTCAGGTGTACCTTCCAAGTATCATCCCCTGTCCAGCACCTCCCACAATGGGCCCTTGTGCTAAGTTCTGGACATTTTTTCAATATAGATACCAATGCTTCTAGCATTTCTAAGTGCTCATTAGCCTGGTGCCCAGATATTAAGCAGTGTACTTTCAGCTTCATTAAATATAATAAAGCCAAATCCTTTCATAAGATACTTTTTGTGATTGACTGCTCTTCAAATATTTGAAGAAAATCACTAACTGGGAATTTTATGTCAGAATAATTTGCAGGTAGAAAGATTCTTAAAATGAATTTTCTATAGATTCTTTTCAGATCCTCTTTCTTCTCTCCTTTCTGCATCTAAAAGGGATTTTGTACCAGTGGAGACTGGAGGGGGGGGAAAGAAAAATCAAACCAATACCTGCCTACTGAACCTGACAAGAGACATCCAAGCAGACTGATGAAAGCAGAATGCCCCAATTTCTCCTTCTCAGCTGTACAACCTCCTTTACTTTTAAGCGTACTCATGGATCTCGGTGGAGATGGCCCTGACTGCCTCCATTTCTGGCAACTGGGTTGGAAAGCTCCTCCTGGCCTCACATTCATATCTGTAAATAAATTGGGAATGGGGCATGAAGCAGCTAAGTAAGCAGCAAGAGAGCTGTATTTCATTCCAGTTCTTTCTGAGTTTTTAAAACCCTTAGGAAAAAACAAAACACCAAACTTTGTAACATACTCCTAATTATTTTAATATTAATGAAAACAATGCCAGCCAGCTCTAATGACAACTAATCCCAAGCAGTTCCTATCTTGGTTTTGTTTAGAATATTGTAAATACTGCACCCACAAACCAACCAATTGCCAGGGACTGAGCTTGGTAACCACATTTCACATTAGCTTAGAGGGAGCTCTGAGAGTCAGAGACTCTAACAGCTAGAACATCAGAATACTGAAGTGCTGTTGTGCTATTTTCTATCATCTCCCACATGAGAAAACCTAATCTTCTCAGTAAAATGCTTTCCTGTTCTACCCTTTTGACCAATGTGATTTTCTAAATTAAAGTATTGACACTACATAGTCATAAGACAGTGTATTTGAACAGGAAAAAGCTGAGCAGGTACAAACTACCAGTCAGCAACTCACCCAGTAGGAGCATTATTATTAACCACATTATTCTTTCAAGGAATGAATCCCTCAGCCCTGTAAAGAATTTAAGCCAGACTTAAACAGCTTCATTCAATCAATGAGAACCCACAAGTATTTACTTCTTTTCCTGACCCAACGTTTCCTCTACGTATCCCAAAAGAATCTTAAAACTCCTTTTTCCCAGACCGGTAAACCCTTCTTTATCCAAGGAGTCCTTGCATCCCTATTCTCCAAAGTTCCAATTATTTGCAGAGTGAAGATCAGCAGAATTTAACTGGCTCACTGAGAGAATCAGTTTTTCAGCAGCAGTTTAGCAGTGAGGATCAGCAATACAACACGCTGGCTTCAAAAAAAAAAAAAAAAAAGAGAAAAGGAAGAAAGGATAAAAAGCTTGGCCGATGAATTCAACTGGAAAAGGGAAAACAAATAAATATTAGAAACAAGCTGGGTCAAAGACGCTGATTTTGAGTGATCTCACACAAATTTAACAGAGGAGAAAAGGCAAGACTATACTGTTAGTAAACAGCTACTTTAGCTTTCAATTAACTGCCAATTCACTGCTCATCTTCTCTGCAGCTGCTGGCCCAAGAGCCTGACTTTATCTGCAGTGCAATCCCTGCACCCACAGATCCCTCCACCTGTGAGTGATGTTTCTCTGCATTTGCACCCTTCCTTCAGCCAGTTTATTCCCAGCTCCAGCCCAGCAGAACCCAAGGAAGCAGGAAGGTAGCTCAGAGGAGAGAGTTTCTATCTGTACTTCACCCAGAGTAACAGGCAGAAAGTGTGAACTCCTGAGCTGACCTTGTAGCAACCCCAGCAGGAGCACTGCCTAGGAGGTGCAGATGTGGTACTACATAGATTCACACAGACTCACATTCAAACAGAGGTCACCAGCTGTGCTCCCCATTCCCTGAACCCCAAAATCAACCCTTTCTTCTGGACCCTTCTTTGTCATGAGCAATTCCCCACCTGCTCTCCTAGACTTGCAATGAGTTCACCAGTCTAATTTGAAGTGGAGTGCCAAGGTGTACCTGCCTCATCTCTGGTCTGTTTGTGGGAGACCAAGAAGGCAGGGTGCACAAAAACTGGAACAGCTGAAAAACCCTAAAAAACTCTCCCCAGCTGGACAGCCTGTCAGCAGGAATGAATTACAACAAGGGGAGCTGCCACAGAGCTATCAACACAAGGGATTTTGGATCAGCTAACTGGTGTTGACAGGGTCTCCTTGGCCTTAAGCACTGAGGAAAATCCATAAACCACACTTTCCTTACATGTCCACATGCAAAAGAAACAATTCAAAAGAAGAAAGAGCTATGGACATCCTCAGGACAGCATCACACTGGAGCAGGTAAGCAAAGTGTCCAAATGATTTAGGAGCCTTGACCATAACTGCTCTTTCCACAGTGCCCAAGTGAAACACTTGAACCCCACTTCCTCCTTCAGTTCCTCCATCATTTCTAAGCAATAGGTTCACACTGTCATGCTCTAGTTTCCACATGATTTCCAAAGCAAGCCAGGCTTTTGCAAGCTGCCCTGTGGACTGCAGGTCTCACCTGCTGCTGCACTGCCTGAAACTCCTGGCTGACCTGGACCAAAGTTTACTGACATCTGCTGTAACACAGAAAAACCTGGAAAAAAGCCAGGCAGCTGGGTGAAAAAGAGACATCTAAGAAACATCCCCTGGGAGTGACCTTTCTACAGGAAAGGCCAAGATTGCATCTTACTGAACACCTGGGAAGCCAGGAGAGCAAATTAGGAAGAGAAACAAAACAAAACAAAACAAAACAAAAAACCAACAAAAAAAAAAACCAAAAACAAAAACAAAAAAAAAAAAAAACCACCTCATGAAGTCTTGGCCCAGGGGAAAGTTTCAATCAGAGCTGGCAATGAAGCACAAGACAAAGCCATTGGAAACCAAGCTCCATTACTTCTACCCCACACAGAACTACTTATTTAAAGCATCTCGTATTTGAAGATCTCAGCAATTTAATTAAGCCAATGGCCCTCAGAGGCAGGTAAGTGTCATGATGCTTATGTTACTGATGGCTTGCACTGAAGCACAGAGCAGTTAACTGAGTTCCCCCTGACCACACAGGAACCCATGAGTCCTGCCTTTCTGGTCTTTTTCTCCAACTAATAAAGGCACTCCACTTGGTTCACATTTGCAGGTCTTTACAGCAGTCCCTCAACACAAGACCCAGGCAGCCCCTTCTGCACAGGAGGCCAGAACACTGCAATGATCCGGCAAGTCCTGACTTCTCCTGAGCCTCTTCCCACTTAGCCCAATCTAAAGACTGCCACACCACTCAGCAGATCTGCTCAGCTGTACTTCTGCTCTGGTTCTGCACAAAGAACCACAGCCATGGCCAGGAGAGGCCTTACAGCTGGGGGCAAGAGCAGCTGGCAATGCTGGGCAACAAGCAGCTCCCACCTGTGCCTGTGAAACCTCTGCCTGGCAGGGGGCTTCAGCCATCCTGGGCACAGGCTCTGGAAACCACCCTGCAGGGCCAGCCCTGTGCCCATGGGCAGCCACTCTGGCCTTGGATGCAGTCCCAGAACTCAGAGCAGATGGAATTCCTCCTGTAGATGCCCAGGACACTGGTAATAAAAGCTTGTCCATGTTTCCATCAGCTGTCCATAGTAATTAGGATTTAATTTTTGCTTTAAGTAATTCCATCATATCAGGTCTATTTATTGCCAAATTGGGGGTTAGGTGGATTTTTTTTTTTCCCCAGCTTTTAACCTTGGGATTTTTCTTCAGGGACAAAGCACTCAAAGCTGAGACTTACCCAAAGTCAGAGCACTGCTTCCCAGCTGACTAGAGGTAGGCAGATAGCCCCTCTGAGACCAAAAATTAAAATATAAGAGCATGAAAAAATAAAACAGATCCTCGCATTCCTAACTTTATATCTCCCATTGCTATAAAAGATGTTAAATGTTCATCACAATCTGCTTCTTCCAGCAGCTGGAGAGCTGGATTTTGGTAACTAAAGACATCAGAAATGTCTTGCATGGAATAATTTCAGTTCCCGTGAGAAATCAGAACCCTAGAATGACAAACTCCAGCTATGAAATCTATCATTCATTAAAACCGTACCATTGTAACATCATTATGGCTAAATATGGTTTTAGCAAATAAAACAGCATGAGATACAAACAGCAGAAGGATTAAATCAAAGAAAAGAAAGAGTCTGTGTGCATGGAGTAAATATTTAAGTATGACAAATTATAAAGATTAAACAGAACAAAAACATAACTGGAGAAATATATTTTGATTCTATTAGGCCACAAAAATTTGTCACTGGAAACAGAATCATCTACAGTTGGACCAGGCAAACTATGGGATGTCTGACAGCAGAAAACAGGCTCTTGTTGAGCAATTTCCATATTTGTGGTCTGTGGGGCCACACAGCCTCTACAGCCCACAGAGAAATTAACTGCTGGGCTCCCACCCTGCACACAGAGCTGGAGCTAGAGAGATGTCCACTCACCCAAAGATAAAGTACGTCAGCTTCATGATCTGGTCCTGTGACAGTCTGCAGGACTCTTCTGATGCTAATGATGCAACTGCAGTGTGCCAGGGTTTAAAAAAAGCCCAAAACACATTAAACCCATGCTCAGCTTTGTATGGGTATTTATTTTAATTGAAGCACTGCTAACATTTAATTACAAAGTAATAAACCCACAGCTGGATAAGCACTAGTTAACACACCCATGCCACTTTAACATTGCTGAAGTGAAATTTGTTCAGTCTGATACAGCAGTTCAATTAAACTTAAGGAATGCTGGTTTTTCTGCAGCTAATCCTCATCTAACTCAGTTATTCAGAGGTTAAGTGGAAGACTGCTTTGTAACTTCTCAGAGACTGTAAAATTCTAACTGATAAAAGGAAGGAAGCACACAGTGTGTCACTTCCAAGCAATGTCAGTAACTGGTGGATGCAAAGGAGAATTTCTGATGATGCTGAAGGAAACACACAACCACATTGTGCAGCTGCTGTTTCGAACTCTGAGACATCTCCTGGATTATCAAATGTGTTCTAAAAGGCATCCTGTTCAAGGGGAGGAAAAGGGGGAAATAGAAAACTCCCTAGACTGGAACTTACTCTGAGCATAACAGCCCTGGGTAAAATGTTTTAAGGGGTGCTTTTTGGTTTTTATTAAACCATGCAAGGTTCAAACAGTGGCAAGCTAAGTGCTCAGAGAAAATAATCATCTTCATCAGGATGCCTGAAGGCAAACTCATCTTCCAACGTGTGAAACACAGGCAAGTGCAGGAACTATTCTCTGCTTATGTTTTGCTTCTTGCAACAAGAGCCAAAATTCTCATCAGGGGCAGGGGTCTGCCTGGCTGGGGAACAGCTCTCTGAGGAGGCACACGGGTCCTGGCAGGCACGGAGCAGGAACATGAGCCCAACCAGTGATCAAGGGAAGGGATTATTCCTTCTCCTCAGCACTTGTTAGACATCACCTACAGTTTTCTGCACTCCCAGTGCAGAGAGCCTTGAGTAAAGTGGAGCTTGCTCAGGGCAGCAGTGTCTGGACAGTGGGGAACACCTCTGCAGAAAGCCAACACCAGCAGGCTCTGCTCAGCCTCAAGAGGAGATGGCTTTGAGGGGCTCCAGCGTTGCCAGCCAGAGCCCATCAAGAAGAGGCAGGCTTGTCACAGTGGGCAATGAGAGAGCAGGTGCAAGCTGAAACACAAGGGCCTCAGCGTGGGTGCAAGTGAAAACATTTCCCCTGGGAAAGTCAGGCAGTGGGACAGGCTGCCCAGAGGGGTCACACAGCTTCCAGCTGAAGAAGTTTTCAAGATCCAAGAGGGAATAGCTCAAAGAGCTCTTATCCACCTGACTGGACCTCAAACTATCCCTGCTTTGAGTAGGAGATTGTACTAGAGATGCCCTGAGGTCTCTCCCATTCAGGGTGTTCACATTCAAATGTGTGAGCACAAACACAAAACCCCAGGGGTTTCTCTCAGGACTGGACATGCAGACTGGTGGTTTAACTCATGGACTTCTGGGATGCAGTTTTATTTGCCTGAACATGTGGCATGCATGCATTTGATTCCACACAGCAGGAGGGGAAGCTATTCCATTGATGCTTTTTCCCATAGCAGTGTAGCTGGTACTATGGCAAGTACCCCATGTGTACTGGAGGGCAGGTGTAAGCACTGGAGTAATAAATAACCAAAGTCACATTTTCTCCTTCTAACTTAACTGCTCATAAGTTAACACAGTTCTTCACTTGAGTCTTTTCTCTGCCACAACCAAGCAGCCTGAGGCAAGTCCATCAAGGTCACACTGATGACCTAACACAGGAGGATGGAAAACTGTACTGTATTCCTAGCCTCTTGCTCCTCCTCCACTGCAAGTGTCTGATTTCCATTTCTCAGACTTTCACTGAATGTTGCGAGTGGAAATAAATAAATAAACAAAACACAAAAAGCCATCAGAAGCTTTGTGCAATTCATGTTGATTGTGAAGAACTGACCTCCCTCCAAGAGCTCAGCTGCTCCACAGCTGGGAGCCTGTGCTCCTCCCTGCCTATTTCATTTTGATAGACCAAGACTCCCTGGAGTGTTACTAACAGATTCATCCACTATGTGGGTTATTCCAACAGCCACCAATAAATCTTATTATCTCTCCTCAACAGGTCTTGGATAGCATGAGTGATTGATGCACTAAAACTTGGTAGAAACATGGAGATAAACACCTGCCATTCCTTTCTGTCCTTGTCTTTACAGCACCAGCAGTTTAGAAGTGACAACCCATTGCTTCCCTTTTAGCACAGCTGTTCTAAAACTGCCTAACCAACAACACAGGCTATGCAGTAATTATCTTTCCTTCCAGGGGGAAATAATGACTTCCCAGAGCTCATCTCCCACCACAGCTCCTCTTATTAAAGGAAGTACATGGATAGTGGTCTTAAAATTGGGGATGGTAGATGTCTAGCAGCAGCATCGATAGCAGTGGTACCCAGCTTCTGGTTCCTGGAGACTGGTATGCAGAAGAAGGGTGTACATGAAGCTGTCATGCCTTCCTTGGGAGGAAAGAAAAGACTCACCCAATCAGAGTATGCTATGCTCTGCATTTTTACCTACTGATCAGCAGGGCACGCAGAAACCTGACTCAGAGACTCCGACAGAAACCTACTCATCCCATGGACAGCTGCTGCCTCAAAGAACTGGCACTGCAAATAGACACCAGTGGAACAAATTGAAAAAGGCTGCCTGTCAGGATTAGCAAACTAGGAACCCAACCAGGTGCCCCAATTCCATCCTCGGTTTCCATTCAAGATGGATCAGTTCCCCAGCGTAGAGGCATCTGAAATCCACCACCACTTCATCTGCTAGAATATAAATATCTACCCAGTAGATAAAAACCCTGAAGGGTGTAATTCAGATTTTTTTCAATCCAAATGCTCCTGTAGATTTTCTTCAACAGTTTCTTAGACCCTGTCCAACCCAGGGCACGGGCAGGACAGAACATCCCTTTCTACTCTCTGAACACTGCAACCCACAGCTCATGCTCAGGAAAAGCTGCAAGTGTACACATAAACACAATCCTTCAATGTCCTTTCTCAGCTGACCTTCTTTGGTCCACGACAAAAGACACCCATATATTAAAGGGAATTCAAAGCATAAGAGAGCACATAGTGAGCTGTAAACTCTAGTTTAAGAGACAGGGTATCTTTCTGATAACTCCTTTGTTATTAGTAAAAAGAGTTGGTCAGAAAACCTATGGTTTTCTTTGGCAAGAAAACACATCAGAAAAAAATAATCTTCTCTGAAAACAGTCTGTGATATTTCTGGATTGAACTTTAATTTGATTTCTAGACTGAGGTTTGCTTTGACATTGTTTGTAAAAATAATGTTTCTTTACATTTCATTTCCAAACAGCATTTAAAGCACAGGTGGAGAGCAGAAGAAAAGGGAATAGGGATGACTACTTTTGCACTTTCTATCTCATGTATTTAGAGTAGAAAAACTACTAGGGGCCAAAATTAAAAATGAATGACAGAGTTGGGATGATGCTGGCTTTTGATTGGAACCAGGAATTAAACACTATTTCCTTCATTTAATTTGGCTAAAACATACAATGCTGTCAAAGCAAACACGTTTTTGCAGTAGATGTTATCTTCACTTCCAAAGAACATTAGCATTTGAAATATTTTGTACTGAAGAATAAAATAATTCCATCTTCTTTAAAACCCTAGAAATAATTAAAACAACAATTGATCAGTTCTGCATGGTTTAAAGGAAAGCAGATGTTCACTATGCCACATTAGTTTATCACACTGGAAAGTGAAACATGAAGCAAATAGGAATTTATTGCACAAGTATTATCACCACAAATTTGTGTCCTCTTTTACCTTGGTAGTAAGTTAATCTCCTCAACTTGGAATATTTAAGGAGCACACAGGAGGGCATGGAAGTAGATTCACTTCAGAATGGCAGGTGATGGTGTTGCATCATGGTGAAATTAATCTCTAATCTTCCTACCATTTTAGGGCCACAAAACCAGGAGGTATTTGTTGTAAGCTAGAGCAACCACCAGAAAAATGCCCCAGGACTGGGAGGGAACATCAGCTCCTTCCTCCACCACAGCTGCCATCAGTGACTGTTGCTGAGAAGCCAGCACAAGGCAGTGCTACCCAGCCTATCCCTCAGCATCATCTGTAATAAAACAAAACCAGGCAACACAGAAACTCCACAACCACTTATCTCAAAAACACCACACACAACATTCTCATCCTGAAGTGTTTATTTCTATTTAAATGTCCTTCAGTTTTGCTCAGCTCCTGCCACAAACTCTGGAGCAGCAGGGAGAAAGCACTTAACCTGTCAACGCCGATGTGCTGTGCCACACTCACACCTACGAGAGCCACGGGGTGCTCAGCTTGCTGTCAACCTCAGCAGAAACTAACAGGGCATCTGAGCTGGGTTTAAGGAACTGGTGGCCTAGGGGGCATTTCAGCAAGCTCCACTGGGTTTGCTTTGGCATCTGAAATAAGAGTTTGCCAGGTGCATCCTCTCCCAGAGTAGTAATCGTCCATAGCATTAGCAGAGTTAAACACTTCACTATTCCAGCCCAGCACAGATTTTAGTCTATTAGCTGAAAATGAGATGCCTCCATCCATGCTGTAAGAGCACACACACTCCCCTGCCTACATATATATATAAAGCCCTTTCATTTTATGATCAGTACAATAGCTCCGTGATAGAGAAGGCTATAATATTTTATTATGTTAAACTTGTTCACCTGGGAATCTATACAAATCACTGTAATTTTGCCTCACTAATGTTCGTTATCAATCTTCTCAATAAAATGAGAGCAAAATATTGCAGAAGTCTCTCTCACTGAATTTACTATTTTTATTTTCTTTTTTTATATTATTTCTTTTTCACCCTTCTCTCCCCCTCTTGCCTGGGCTTCTGTCCAAAGTCACAATGAGTTGAGAATGGGACGTTCAGAAAGTATTTTCTAATTCTTTAATCACCTAACTTTGGCATACTCTAGTCATTTGGGCTGGAGCTTTTTGAGATAAGCAGATCCCATGTAGCTACAGAATCAGGTCAGCAAGGCAATTAATCATCTCTGCATTTACACTCTCAGCAAAACAATACAAAAACAAAAGAGAGGATAGAGAAGATGGGAGGAGGAACACCGTAACCCAGCTCTGATGGGCAAATAATTGTCTTGGCTTTGCTTCTGCAGCCACAGCAGGAAGGTGCACAGCTCCCATTTATTAATCACTTTTGCAGAACCAGCCTCCAGGAACACACAACAGAATGTGGGAGGCTCAGTGTCCACTGGCATCTCAGCAGCAGGCTGCAGCAATTTCCTGTGCTTAGCTCTTCTTGCACTAATAGGGGCCTAGTATCCTAAAACAAGGAGTAGGATCCCTCAGCTTGTAAATACTATGTAGTGCCTAAGGCTTGATAACTACAATGTTGTGCTTGTGTTGAACTCTGTGGGAGCAGGACCAGTACAGTCGAGCATTTGCTGTTTTATCCACAGCCTGGCTGTGTTCCCACCACCTGCTGCCCCACACATGCCTCTCTGCTTTCCCCTATACAGGAAACGATCAGTGGCTTTAAAATTCTCCATAATAGTGCCCTTCTAACTATCCTGTTGATCTGTAAGCTCAGAGAAGCACATACCAACAGCTTCCACAATAGCATGAGCAGGCTGCCCAAACTGGCTTGTAAATGGTCTTCAAATTGAATCCCAACAATAGAAATACCATTCTCCCCCTTTCCACTCCAGCACCCTTGGGAAAGAGATCTTGCTACATCCAAGAGTAAACTGGGGCACAGAAGGGGTAAGGGCATGGAAATTTGAGAATCAAGGAGAATTTTCCTGCTTGCCCACTCAGATGAGCAACACCCTAGAGGCAGAATAAACTCAACAGCACAAAGCTCATGGTGAGACAATATCTATCTAGGTAGTTCTAAACAGGGTGTGAGCAAGCCACAGGGTGATTATCCCCCTCAATTTGTGGGTACTTTAGCATGCTCAATGCTTCTGGAGTATATAGCCTAGAACAGACATTGAAAGGGAAGGATCATAGGATATGAAGTTTGGGAATCAGTTCTCATGATGCCTATCACACAATAGGTTTCCTCAGCCAAACACTTTCAGGTAAGAACTTCCCTCAGACTTTATTCATTTCCTGTACCTACAACACACATTCCTTGACAAGAACCCAAAAATTATCCTTGAAAAACCTCCCAGAGGCCAAATACTCATGAGTTAACTCCTGATTTCAGGGCTCCTTGCTGTGACATCCAGTGGCCTGGATATCCACACGTATCACACACATAGATGTGCAAACTCATGGATTTGAGGACTGGGGGAAAACTCAGAAACCATTTTCCACCACTCCAGGCAGCCATTCAGAAAGTTCAGTGAACACCACCAGACTCCTTCCCTGCATTCCTCTCTTCCAGCCTCACAGACCATGAAAACCGGCTCTCACCAGTGCCTTCACTGCCCTGGTACAGCCAATAATAAGTTCAGTCAGCTAAGAATTACTTACATTGAACCAGGATCAATAAAGCTATAGTGTGGCAAAGGCAGTTCAGACAGGTTTTGCAGGGGCATAACTAGGAGTGATGGGCTGAAATGAAGCAGAAGGAAAATGCTGGCTGAATAGCAAGAGAAATTTGCTTTGCTAATGGGTCAATCAATTAGACCAAGCACACAGCTCTCAAGGGAAGCATGCAGGGAAACCTGTCACTAGGATCACTTAAAACTGGAGTGAAGGAGCTCTGGAGGTTGCCACTGCATAAGAAATCGTGCACTCTGCATTTCACCAGCACTGCAATTCCGTGTAGCCAATGGCATCAAGGCTGAAACTGCCCAGCTTACACCACCTCCCGAGGCAGGAACAACCTTTGCACA
Organism: Anomalospiza imberbis; assembly: GCF_031753505.1. Classification (NCBI taxonomy): domain Eukaryota; kingdom Metazoa; phylum Chordata; class Aves; order Passeriformes; family Viduidae; genus Anomalospiza; species Anomalospiza imberbis. The sequence goes on from NW_027099867.1 coordinate 84,180, forward strand.
GCTCTCTTTACCCTTCTCTTGTATTTAATCCTCCCTTACTCCCAGAATGGCATTTATTGTCATTGAATTTTGGGATCTTAATTATCTGAAATCTAGCTATCTTATCAGCAAGCACTGATAGAGCGAGCTCGTGAAATAGGAAGTTTTGATTGAAAGTACTGAGGTCTCTCCAACAGCTATCCAGAGAGTCAGAAATAATAATTGTCCAATCCTTTGAAAGCTAAACTTTTACTGAGTTACCTGCTAGACCACAGCTTCTTAAAAACAGCAAAATGATTAGCTGAAATCATGTGAATGAAACAAAAGATACCTTTGCTTGTTTACCAAGCAGAACAGAGGATACAAACAATAGGACTTTTGTTTCTACTGTGCAAATACCACGGAGTGAAAATTAAAAGTGTGCTCTGAGAACAGCAAATGGATAAACAAGATCTTAATAAAATTGCACTGAGTATTGAGGAAACATTTTTCAATGGACACATCAGACACTTGAAGTCCTCTCCAACAAATATGGCAGGGCAAACAATTTAGAACCAGCAGTATGGCAGCTCTTGGTCTATCAGTGCAGGGCTACATGTTTCCCACAGCAGCACACATCAGACCTTTTTGACTTAAAAAGACCATGACCTGCTCTGTTCTTGTCGTGTCATTCCTTATCAACAGTCGGATTTGAGCCTTGGCCTGCCAGCATGGTGCTCCCATCAAGACATCAGTCGTTACTGAAGGAGGAGCCAGGGACAACCAAAGCTACAGGACCAGCACAAAACTTCAACAGGCAAGAGCACTAGAGAAACAGAGAGAGGTCCATAATGCAGCACAGGAAGTGAAAGTTAGGAGCTCAACAGGGTCTATATGGACAAGTGACCTGAAACATGGGACAGAGGACACTGCTCTGGTCAGGAGTCACAGCCATCAAATCGTGTTTGTCCTGACACTACTCCAGATCATGAATACTCTCCAGCTTGGAGATGTGCCTTGAAGTCAGTCTTCTGCTAATAACAGTGCTTCCTCTGCTTTTTCTTCAAGTGATATGAGTCTTCCTCATCCTATCAAGATCAAGAAGGTCAAATATCCCATTCTTCACCCAACCTTCTCAGACATGCTAGCCCAGATTGACTCTAGGCTCTAGACAGGCTTATCTTGCCACAGCCAAGGTACCATTTTGACATCTGAATCTTTGCTTGCCCTCTTTTAAATGGCTCACTGCATTTCTTTAAGGTACATTTTGAAACAAGGCACAATCTCCCAAGCACAGACTCCAGGCTGCTGTAAGTTAAAAGACAAGCAGCTTGTCTAGGCACATTCTCACTGCAGATTCAGACCTGTGAAGAAACCAGTATCTCTATTTCTCCCATAGACGGTGCTAATAATTTCTCTCTCAGATATTCATAAATAAAAAGGTGAGTTTATTTTGTGGCAATGCTACAGTGAGAGCTGTGAAATGGGGCAGAGAAAACAAACTGCAGAGTCCCAGAAGGATCCCTAGGGATTCCCATAATAAAGATGTGAAATGAGAATCCTGGCTCACCCCAGCAGTGCTTTCTCATCTCTTTCCTGTAAGTGTTAAGTTCCTGAAACCTTTCCCGAGTCTTTGCAGCACCCTTTTCCTCGTGTGAGCAAGGATGAAAAGTGTGAAACTGGTAAAGGCTTTTGAGGAAAAGTGAACTGGCTTATCAAGGCAAAACAGTGGGAACAGCAGCTTCCATCTCCTCTCACTCCTCTGGAATGAATACAACACCAGAGTTCTAGCAACAACAGTTGCTTAGCATTTTGGTTATCAATCAACAGCATGTTTTCCCAAAGGATGGCTGGGGTTAAAACCATTTTCCAAATTTCCTTGTTTGTTTTTCCCCCAAATGCATAAACAAAGATCTGCTTAAATATGCCTCAAAGTGTTAGAAATCTACATCAGGGCTTGAGAACTGGGTAATTAAGAAAGAAATTAACTTCTGTAATTCACACAAAAAAAATAAAAAGCAAGAAAACAGAATTTGCAAGTAGAATAAAAATACTGAGAATAATTAAAATTATTATTATATAAAATCATTTGGAATAATTGCAATGTAAACAATTTCAGTTGTTTCAAGGCTCTTAGGAAAATTATTACCTTGGCTGCATACAACCATCTTATTTTTGTTTTTAGCACACCAGAGCTGTTGTATTTGTCCTACAACTTCTCATCCTAGGCTAGACCATTACCCTACATTCTCTGCACAGTTGGTCACAATCCACATTCCCAAGTGCCTGTCCTAAAACCATAACATTCCTGCTGTATTTTCTCACTTCTGGCTTTGTCAGCCAAAAAGGCTACTCAGATATCCCGGATCCCAAGCAGTGCTGCTTTGAAGCAGACAAGAGGAATGAAAGACAGGGTCAAGTAATTTTTAAGCACTGTGTAGTTTACTTGGCTGCACTGGTTTATGCCTTAGGACTAGAAAGTAATGGGAGACTCAGGCAGTCAGACACGGATATGGTTTTAACAGCAGAGGTGCCATGGTCTGAAATTTAATGTTTTCTTCCAGGAAAGTGAGAGCCGGAATCAGGCAGAAAACATCCCTGTGGAACACAAAGCAAATGAAAACTGCGTCCAGCCAAGCACGTTCCCTGCAGAGGAAGCAGCACTCACGGACAGCGCCCAAGCAATCTGGCCAGAGAGCCTTTCTGCAGAAAACAGACAGCAAGGGACCAAGAGATGAGACTAAAGTCACCCTCTGCCTGGCATCTCAGAAGGAGCAGTCTGGAGATTCACAGAGAGCAGATCTTCACTGCCCCACATGAATGTGCTGAGCACAAACATACTGAGGGGTAAAAAGGAAGACCAGCAGACCCAGACGGGGTGTGTGCCTTGGTACATGTGGTACCCCTCGTAACACAGGAATTTGTATTTGCATAGCTCAACCTGTGAGCCCCAGGAGATCTTCCCCATCTAACTTTGCATCTTAAGAGGGTATTTTAGTGCACCACAACCTCTGCAGAACCCAAGAACTGATGGATTCCACGAGGAGCAAGGAAAGGATTTTCACGCTCACGCTACGATTCAAGGAACTGAGTTGACATGAGGCACAGAGATTCTCTGCTAAGCACAGGAACTCTGCAGGAGAGGAGGGAGCTGAGATTTCCTGAGCCTCAGCTTAGAACCACAAGCACATGAACTATCCTGCCTCACTTCTGCCTACAGTACAGCTTCCCCAATAAAAAATACATACATCCCTGAGTACAAAATCAGATGCAAATCCCTTGCTCTACAGAACTCTGAAATTAGCATGAGGGAAGAGAAGAATACTCTTGAGCTGCAAGTGAATAGAAATCAAGCTAATGTACAGCATCTGTTGCTGATTCTCTCATGCCTGAGTTTAAGCTCTGAAATATTAACCACAGTCAGTATGGAAGGCTCTCTTTTGACAGTATGTCTTATGGTTCATTTACCAAGAGAATATGGGTGCAATTTTAGCCAGTGTTAATCTGCTCTTATCAGTGAAAGGAAACTAATCACACTTTACCAGTTCTTTGGCACTCTGAGAGGAAACTAACAGAGACAGAACAATTTAAATAACCAGGCTTCTTTGCTGAACCTGGGATTCTGTAGCTCTTCACTCATCTAGGTCGAAAGAAATTGTCTCACTTCACCCAGACAAGCACAATTCCTATGAGGCCAAGTACAGTGCCGACCCTGATCTGTCTCAAATTGGGTGCCTACAAGACTTATAATTTTTTTTCCTTTGGGGAAGGTCAGTTCTCTGAAGCCAGTCAAATCTGTGATATCTGGGAAGAATAAAGGCAGCAGTAACAACCTACTGTATACTCAGTATTATCCACACACAGTGCCCAGAGTCACAGTCACAGCTTTATAAATCCTTTTACACACACTGAGTTCACCCAAACTTCTCTCTCAGCTCTTAAATTGCTCCTCCAGCCCTGCTTAAGGAAGGGACAAAATTCCAACTGTTGCATGCCCCCAAGCCAGAAATGGTTTCCTGGGGAAAGAGGAGAAAGACAGGAGAACCATGAGGAGGCAAAGTTCTCACATAAGTTCCCACCCCTTCACAGCAGCGTTCTAGCTCATACTGGCTTCAGAGACCAAGCAGATCCCTCTAGCTCCTGTCTTCTGTAGCTTCTTTCTGCATTCTGAAAGTATTTTTCAGTTCTGCTGCTAAACTTTAATCACTCACTCTCTAGGTTTAAGTTCTCTATAGATTGTTCCTATTGACAGCAAATCCTAGGAGAATTATTATTTTTTATTAGTATTATTATTTCCCAGTAGTGCACACATGACAATAGCTCTCTAGATGCAGCAGATAGATATGAGGAAATGAAGGGAACCATAACTGCCTCATGTCTTTCCTTTAAGACACACCGAGTTTTAGTCCTTTTGCTCAGAAACAATTTTAACAAGAATTTAGGAGCTGTGTGTTGGGGCTGAAATAAATTAGGTGAATAGCAGGAGAGGGAAGCCTGCTATGACTTCAAAGTACAATCAACACAATGATGGGACTTCATGGAATAAGAAAACTAAGCCTGAATTTAATACAAATGGCTCCATTGCTAGCAAAGGTTCTGTACAACTCTAATGATAAATCAATTGCTTTGTTCATTGGGGAGAAGAGAGATTAAGATCATTTCATGTTTTATAATTAGCAAAAATATCTCACCCTGGCTACAATTTACCTTCTGTGTGAGGGAACAGGAGTGGTGTCAAAAGCAGGTTGCAGGTAGCTGTGGCTGTGTGGACAGCCCCACGTTCTGCTTAAAGACACACCTAGGCAAACACTGCTCAGGGGCAGTGGATACCATCAACTGGAAAATTCTTGTCAAAACTTCTACATTGTTCCCCTCATGTTTACCCTTTACATAATGGATGGGAATGCTGGAACATTTTGTTTCTGATGAGGCTGAGCTGAGAATAAGCACTTCTCCCACATACCTTAAAATACTGGTTTTCTATTCCAAAGTGAACACTTCCAATTAATTTAGAAAGTTAGGGGGATGCTGAAGTGGATTAAAAGGCAGGACAAGTTCCAAGCCCCGCCTTGAACAAGACAGCAACCAACCTGAGGAGAGTCACAAGGAAAGCCTGGTATCTCAGCAGGAATGCAGCAGAAGATACCATCCCACGCAACTGCCATGCCTTAACCCTGCTAGAGTGACAGCTCCACCACCTTCACCTTCTGGGAAGGCACTGTGGCATTTCCTTACACAAAGGCTGGCGGTATCCTTTGTCCTGTGGCACCAGCAGCAGCGGTGCTGGTGCAGCAGGTGGGCAGGGGCAGTGGGGATGCTCTCCCATCATTCACCAACACCAGTGGCCATCCTCTCTGCCTGCACTGCACACACACCAGGGACTAGATCTCACTCAGAACCAGAGTGACTCAAGCACACCCTCAGTGAAACTGCCAAAAAGATCCAAAAGGATCTGAGGGCAGATTTCCTTTCACATCCCACGGCAAATCACGCAGGAAACCCAAAAAACCCTTTTGACCTCAAGGCACACATTTGAAAATGTTTCAAGTAGAACTATGAACTGCAGTGCAAGTTCTACTCTCCAGAAGGAACTATGCACTAGGAAGACAGAAGGTCTCCTGCCAAATTGCTGGCTAGAAAGAAGGTATTTGTGGGTTAATGTGGGTGTTGGCAGATCTTCACAAGAAGCAAGTCAAGCTGTGTTTCATTTTCACAAGTTAAAGAAGTTGGAATGAATGGGGGAAAGGAGGGGCAGAAACATTAAAAAAAACAATTGGAATGGGAGAAATTACCTCTGAAAGAAGCCAGGAGTCAGTCACTGCTAAGTGCTGTTGTAATTCTTGGTCATCCTAGAGACTCCCAGCCCCCTTGAGATGGTAAGTGCAGGATATGAGGTGCTAGAGGTTGCCTCTTTATGCCTCTTATAACACATCAGCCCATTTAAAATCACCCCTTTGCCAGCAGCTGCCAACACCAGCTTAAAAAAAAAAAAAAAAAAAAAAAAGGAAAACCCAACAAAGAAGCAATGCCATTGTGCAAGATGCTGCAGGGCAGACATGCAAAAGCTTCAGCTGGAAAAAAAAATCTGAAGATTTAAGTGAAACATCTCACACTAACCCAATTTAAAGAGGTAGCAAACATTAGCCCACTTATAGTAACTGTCCACTTGAGAGCTCTTCATCCTGAAGTAGAAAATACACTTTAAAAGTGTAAGCTAAGGTAAGGTAAACACAAGTATTTCAGGTAACCTTCTGCAAACCAAGAGGAGATATGACATTGCTCCTCTTAGCTCAACAGTGACAGCCCACTGCACCTCTGAGCCTCAAATCCAAGCCAGGCTGGAAACATTCTGCTGTGATTGCATCGCCAGCCACAGGAGAGCTCGATCCAAGTCTCCATGCTCAAAAGGAAAAAAATGCACCAATCCTTCCCCAATCTGCACAGGATGATGCCTCATCCATATTAACTTTTATCACAAAGATACAGGAGGGCCTAAAAGCTTTTGTTTTTTCTTTACATCATCCTTTTGAAAACAAAAGCTGTGTCTACAGACTTTTGTTGTCCCCAAGTATTTCACTTCTTTCTGAGCCCAGAGACAGCACCTCTCCTGCTGTAAGAGCTTGTACCTCTTCAAGTAGCAAGGCAATTCTCTGCCAAATTCAAGAAGGTAAACAAAATACATTCCTTCTGGCAAAATGTCTCCATGCCAATTTGTGTAATTGCCCATGTCTCTGAAGAGGGCCTCGTGTGCATATAGCTCTGACTCTGAGCATTGAAACACGATTAAACCAGATGCATCAGACATAACTGACTGGCTGGCTCATGTCAAACCTCCACAGGTAGTGGCTAAGAAAGGTGACTCTCATTCAGACATGCTGAGAAAAAATAGTACAGTGTATGCAGGGAAAGTCAGTGTGGAAAATTAAAGGTAAATTCTTTTATCGATACTTCACCCTCCAGCAGCATCTCTGCCCATTGAGTATGAAATTTCAGCTAACAGTGTTAATATCTGCCAATGTGTTTCCTCATCATCTCCACCAAGCTCTTTTACCATGACATAATCAGGCTGTTTTACTTCTATCCTGGCTCTTATCCTCTGTCTGCATCTCTTGTTACCAGCCAGTGCTTCTACATCAGGCAAGTCCAAAATCCCCAATAAAACAAAACCAACACTCTTTCTCAAAAATATCATGTTTCTCTCTTTGCATGAAATCAATCCAGCTATCTGCATCTAAAAGAGTGAAATGTTCTTTTTCTTCTAGAGTGACTTTTTAGCCAGTCCTGGCTATTAAACCACTATTAAAACCTATTATTTGGATTGTACTGCCCCAATGCACAAACCTCACCTTCTCCCACATTTCCCCCTGCCTGCTCTTTCATTTCTCTAGGCCATGTCCCAAAAACTTAGCTTTCTAACAGAATCATATTATTCTTCTCCAACAGCAACTTCCATTTGCTGCCCCATCCCTATATTTTCCAATCAACATCTCAGCACACAGTTTTCCAGCCTTATCCTCCCCCAGTTTTACTAGGTCTTCTCTCATTCTCCACTTCACATTGCCCCACAAAGAGAAAAGCTTCCTACCTGGTTAGAACACATTTCTACCCCAGTACTGGTTCTTCAGTGGTAGAAAACATTTCAGACCACAGTAGATTTTCTTTCAATTGAGATAGCTCAACATCAGCTTCTCAAAGCTTACCAACAACCAAGGCTCAGCTTCTCTGCTGCAAGAAACTCAGCAGACTACTTAAAGCTTCACAAACTTCTACAAAAGACCCTCAGCTCTCTACACATCCCTCATATCCTTTCCTGGTCATTAATCACTCCTTCCACCTGAGAGGGCAGGAAATTGCAGACAGATGGGTCCCTTTCAAGGGCCTCTTGACACCCTGAGAGCTTCCCTCATCTTCCTTCAAACTGCCTTCTTCTGCTTCTCCCCATACCCTAAAATCAGTGCTCATCTCCTGTGTTTGTGCCCATCTGTATCTTCTTCAACCTTTTTTTTTTCTTCCTTTCAAAGGTAAATTGTCTAAATCACAAAAAACCTTTACTTGGCTGAATGGAGTGATCGCATAATCAATGGATCTGTAAACCCCGTGTTTCTGCTGCTCCTTATCGCCTGTTCACACCTTTAAAACAGCAGCAAACATCCACCCTACCTCCTCCCTGAGCGGGGCCACTGCAATCCCGTTATCTGACTCCTACATAAAGCACTCCAGAGCATTCCTTGAGACACCTTCTGCCTCCCAGGTCATGGCTGAAACAGTTCTTTAAACCAGGAATCAAACATTTCTCTTTAAAGCATTTCAGTGCTTGATAGAGAAACATCGTACATCGATTGCAATTAACAGGGAGGAGACATCTCCTTGCTCCACAAGAAAACGTTGTCAGCCATTAACACCTTCAGGAGGCTCTGCTTGAGTGGAAATCGTGCACCTTGGGATCTCGGCTATCAATCTGCTCAGCAGGGGAAGGGGTCAGAGTGGTGAAAAAACAGCTATTTGGGCTTTCAAAACAGTTTCTCTTGCAATTCATTCTCCCCTTGAGTTTCTGTTCTAGTTAACAAATGGTGAAGCTGCAACACTTCTGAATTTCCACAGAGCTATCCTCAAGTAAAAGCTAAGACCGTTTCAGGAACCAAAAAGCAGTACCTGATATTCGAGTTCCCTTCACCGTACCTTTACAGCAGCCAATAAAGATCATCATATGGAAAAATATTGCCAAGATTAATTTTAAAACCACTTTCCTAGCTACATTCTCCATCTAAATGTGTCAGAAGCCAGCATTTCTGTTCTGAGGAATTCAGACAGGCTTGGTTTCAGTCCCAAGAGGGAAAGACAAGATCCTTACATTTCCCATGAGTATCAGTGAATATTTTTCACCTGATAGTCAATAACACTAAAGCATTTCCTCTCTATAATGTCAGAACATTAAACATTAATTTCAAACATATAGAGAGATGTTGCTTTGGACACTTCAATGATTATCAGTGATAAAATCCCCATAATTGGTTCTGAAAAGAAAACATTTGCGCCTTTGAGACTACCCTGTGCCCTGCCTCCCTGCAGCACCTTCAGTGCCCCAAGAACCTCAGCAAAAATCCTATGGTGATGCCCTCCATGCAACTGAGGAGACTCAGCAAAGAGGAGAGACATGGAACCCAAATCTCTCCAGGACAGAAAAATACCACTTTGAACAGACAGGGCCCAGGAATACACAGGGCCCATTACCAGAAGTGAGGGTCAAAGAGGACAGAGGAACAAGGAACTTTTACACTTCTTGTTCTACATTTGGTATAGAATATGTGTCCACCATGTTGTCATTATCTTGGTGCCAAAGCAAGTCAGTTGGCAAGGTTTCTCATCACAGCCTTTGACACTATCAGAATGCAGACAATTTTGGTTGATATTTTAGTGTAGAAAATGTCACTGAAAATGACATATCTCCAAGAAACTTTCTGATTTTGACTAACTGTGTTTTCTAACAGAAATTCTTCTGACAACTTTCTTCCCCCCGACAACTTTCTTTCCCCAAGTGGCTCTAATATTAGTATTTCATGACTTATGTGTCTCAGTGGTGTTTTCAGTTTACTGACGTCATCTGTCCTGTGTAAACTCAACACAGAGGGTGAATATTTGTGTCATCCATCTTCTTCTGTCCTTAGTGCACTACTGCATTCATTCCCCATCCTTCATTATACCATGTATTGCTACAATGAAATATTTTCATCTCCTAGCAGCTGCTACTGCATCATGTATTTCTGGATCATCCGAGTAGCTTGTTAGCAGGAAAATTTACTAATGAGTTAAAATTTAATTTGTCTTGTGTCATCCCAGTTCAGACATCAACCACACAATACCATCTATTTAAGCAGAAGCCCAAAATCACAGACATCCCTTCTCTTCTTTGAACTCTCTCCAGCAACAATCTCCACATATGTCCTTATTTAAAGAAAATGATCTCTATATGAAGGATTAAGAGCAGATTTCCTGCGTGACATTTTGTAATGAGATGCTGATTCTTTTGAACAATATTCTCTGCTCCTCATAAAATTTCTCAAAGGATTTCTTTCCCCTACTTGCTCATAAAGGTTTGTTTCACACCAAAATTCACCTTGCCAAATGCAGGATTTCTCAGAAATTACTCTTTCTGTCTGGCCTTTCAATACCTCAGTGTCAAAAAGGAATAGAGATGGATTCTTCTTCTGCTTGCCTCAAAGCAGTTCTTGGCTTAGATCAATACTGATTTATGTGAGTGGAAAAGGCACAGACTCCACATTTCTCCTCAACTACTTCATCCTGAGAGAGTGCCAGGTGCAATGGAGATAGGAGATATGGGAAGGATAGAGAAAGGCAGGCAATGAAATTTTCTGAACTTCCCCCCTTCTTCCATCTAAATCTCCACCTGTTTCCTCAAGCCCCTGCTCCCCCCTCACCCCACATCAGGGGCACCTCAGCACGGCTGCCCTGAGCATGTGCCCCGCATGGCAGCACAGGGGAGTCCAGAGGCAGCTCCAACAGCCAGTGTGCACTCACAAGAGAACACTCCTCCACTGAGGGACACGATGGGAGGTTAAATTAAGTTCTTACACACCCTCTGAAAGGAAGAAATTACATTTTAGGACACATCCTAAAATATCCTGCTCCTTCTGAAAGTACTTTTCTTTCATGTTCCCCAAGGAGAGAAAGTACAGTACTGAGTAAAAGTGTTACTGTGTTACCAGCACTGAGAATTAGGGATTAAGGGGTCTTACATTAACTGTTGTTTGATTTAAGATACAGCCAAAAAAAATTCCAAGTGGCACAAAAATCATCTTACTGCATCAACTTTTATATGCATTGAAAATTCCAAAATACTTACTTTATCACCCAGTGCTGCCATTTGAATTGGAATCAAGGTCCATTTTCATTTAACACAGAAATGTCAATTAGAGCTGAGGGAGTCATTGATTTTTTGGTTTGCTGGCCAGGTAGAAAAAAATAATTGAGGAAAAAAAGCACCTTGTGTCAGTCTTAATTTTTTTCCTCCTTGGAAATGCAAACCTGAATGCAGCTTTGTATCTGGATGAACAGGATCCAGTACACACAGCTTTTAAGATAACAGCAGTTACCTAAACAGTTTGAGATGCTGTGCAATTCCCATAAAAACAGTTTGAGATGCTGTGCAATTCCCATACCTGGACATCAGGGAGGACACGTTTCCCACAGGAGGCCCTTACTCTGTGAAGCAGCAGCCAGAAGTAATGCCATCTCAGGTGTCCAGCACACTGAATCAAGGTTTTTGTATCACGGGATGATTTTAAAATGTAGAATATAAGAATCGGAAATCCGTTCCAAAAATGTTGCCTGATTCAAAACAAAAAATGTTGCATTTAAACTTTCATGATTTGGGCTTGTTGAGGGCTATTTATCAGGAGCCTTGGAATCAAAGGAAAATCAATATGAGCCTACAAAATGCTCTGGCCAAGCTACAATAGCGTTTTCCAGAGAAAGAAGTCTTTGATGGGGCAGTTTCATTCCCCTCGCTGGAGCTCTGCACAATGCGAGCGTTGTATTCACTCGGCTGTGGTATGAAAGGCCCAGAGGATGTGAGATTGTCCAAGGCCAATGCTGGCTTGCAGCCCTTCATACGTAAAGCTGTGTCACAACTCAATAGGTCTCTAACCCCTCCAGAATGAATTAAGGACTTCTGATCTCCTTGCTTCTCCCTCTGGACTGACTTCACTGTGGTCGCCACATTAGGGAAATACAAACATCTTATCTGAAGTCAGGAGGAAAGGGAGAAACCCATTTTCTATTACAAAGTACCGTATTAGGAAGATGGAAAGCTATAACCTGTCACCCTGATTTTTCAAGATTTTCTAAAGCCTTCTGAGTTTACATCCTTGTAGAGAACTTTCTCACGCAACTTTCTGTAAACAACCTATTGTTTTGCATTCTTTCATAGAGGCGGAGAAATTTGATAGACTGGTAGTTTGTCCAGTGTCGTTGGAGAGGTGGCACGTTCACCCTCCAATCCACTGGCACCTTTTGAGAACTATAAATGATTGGAGCCAGAGGAAATAAATTAGTCTCTTCATGGTGACCAAAGATGTGGTGCGTCATTTTTTTTCCCGGTGTCCTCCGGTGACATCTGGGAGCCGCCGGAGCGTACTACAGCTTAGATCGGGTCAGAGTGTGCTCACCCCCCCTCCTCTTTGGCGTTTTGCTTGCTGTGTTAGTGATGGAAACCTCTATGGGTTTCGGGATGGAATCTCTGATGTTGGATCTCTGGAGGGATGTCCTGGAGAGGAAACGTGTTTCCGTCTCCTGCAGTGATTTTGAAAGGCTGTTCTTGTGGGCGATGCAGCAGGGGTTCTTTTCCAACCCTAGGGAGGCGCTATCCCGAAAGATGTGGTCTCAAGTGGGGGTCAGTCTCATGAACGCCCTGTTTGATGATTGCTCTGTGGACGTCGGGCCATTGCTGGTGCAGTGGAAAATATTAGATGCGGCTTGGCCGGGGTCTGAATTTGGTAGCTCTCGGAGCTCTTTGGGGGGACCGTCCGACTCGGACGTGGACGACGGGGAATTTGAGTTCATGCAGGATGCAGGCGCTTTCCCTTCTCCCCGAGGCAGTGAGCCGCTGGAGCTGGCTCGGCCGCCTCGCCCCGCCCCGCGCCGCAGATGTAGTGAGTCGGGGGAAAAATCGCCCTCTCTTTGTGCCTTCCCGGCGCTCGGGGGCGAAGAGGGGCCCGTGGGTCAGCCCCCGCCTCTGACTGCGTCTGATTCGGTGACAACACTTTGTCCAAACTGCGGTGTTTCCACGACATAGCCCTGGGGGCGGCGGGAGCGGGCTCGCCCGCTCCGACCTCGGGCTCGTCCTGCGGGGCAGCGGCGTCTCCCGTTCCCGAGCCTGCGCAGCCTGCTGGGCGTGCAGCGGCAGTGGGAGCCGCCGGAGCCGGGGCGCTGGCCGCTGTTCCGTCGGGCCCCGGCCCAGCAGGCGGGCAGCCCGCCCCGCTCCGCCCGGCGGGGGCGGTGCCCGCTGCGCGGCTCCGCGGCACGGCTCCGCCGCTCCTTGGGCCGTGCCGGGCTCCCTCGTGTCGGCCCGCGGTGCCGCGGCTCCGCACACCGCGTCTCTCTCTGCGCCCCATCCCTGCCCCGCGCCGGGGGCGGGGGGCGCCGCGCCGGGTCTGCGTTCCGCGCCGGCGCCTGTGTCCGCCGCGGTGCCCTCTGCCAGCGCTGCGGCGGGCGGCACCGCCGAGCTGCCGGCTGCTTCGGCCCCGCTCCCCCGCCTGCCGCGGGGGCTGAGGCTGCGGCGGGGCGCGGGGCTGTTTACCTTGAGCGCGGCTGCTGACGCGGCCGGCGGGAGGCCGGTGGGTTCCCGTGGCCGCGGACCCTCCCCGTCGGCTTTGTGGACCCTCCCCGCCTGCCAGGTGACCGTGCGTCCGAGGCACCGCGGGCGGTTTTGGCAGGAGGTCCTGGGTAAGGCTGAGGAGATGTGCGACTCTGCCTCCTCGCAGCGCCTGCAGGATCGCGGAGGAGGCTCCTCTGGCTCTGCTGCTGCTGCGGGGAGCGTGGTGTCAAGTGATGCTGCGCTGCCCCGCAGTCTGGCGGCTGCTGCTGTCCCTGTGAAGCCCACGGGACGGGACACGGCAGGTGATGCGACCTTGCCAGGGGGTCCCAAGGCTTTCCCTGTGCTTAGGGGCGTTACTCACAGCACCCATCAGCCTTTATCGTTTAAGATGGTGAAAGAAATCCATGACACCGTTGCCCTGCGTGGTGTCGGGTCTGCTGAAGTTATGCGGACGATCGGAATGCTCCTTGCTGAGATGCTGACACCTTCCGACATCCGTTCTGTGGCACATGCTCTTTTTGACTCTGTTCAGTTTGTGGTTTTTGAGGCCAAGTGGGCTCGTTTGGCGGCCAGCGCTGTGCAAAGGAATGCTGTGCTCGGGCCGCAGGATCCCCTCGTGAGGATGACCTCATGCAACAAACTCTGTGATGTCATAGCCCAATCTGTGACCTCACACAACCCATGCTGTGCTGTCACACAGCCCCTTTCTGACATCACAGCTGCTCTGTGCCTCCATGACACAGCCACAGAGGTGCTGCTGTCACAGATTGGGCTATGGCATCACAGAGTTTTTTGTGTGAGGTCATCAAGCAGCTAAGGCGTGATAGAGGGGACTGTGTGACACCACAGAGCAGGCTGTGACATCATGGCATGGCTGTATGACATCATAGAGCGGGCAGTGAGGTCAAAGTGTGTGCTGTGACATCACAGAGTGGCAGTATGACATCACAGGGAGGGTTTTGTGACATCAGAGAGTGGACTGTGACATCATAGAGTCGGGTATGAGGCCATAGAGCAGATTCTGCCCAAGAGCTTACAGAGTCTAAACTTAACAGGACTTAAATTATACCTTAACCTTAACTTCCACCTTCAACTTCACAATTTAGCAAAAGAACAGCACTCTACAGTATTTAACCTAACTTATAACCTATGACTTTGCAATTTAACTGAGAAATAACATTTAACAATATTCAACTTGGCTTATATTTTAAACCTAACAACTTAGCAAAGAACAACTCTTAGCACAAATTAACTTAGCTTAGACCTTGTGATTTAACCCTACTGACAGGCCTGACTGGCTCAGCTCTCCAAGGCACTCAGACCCCTCAGAGAGCAGCATTTCTGCCACATTTCCCGAGCACAGGCACTCCTGTGTGCACACAGACACAAAGAGTCAGTGCAAGGAACCTGTGAGAAATTCCCCTGAGGGCAGGGAAATGCTCCCTGCCGATGCTTTGGCATCTCCCCAGCGGGGGAAGGGTTGAGCCTGGAGGAGTGGGGGGATCGGCCCAGGCTCCCTCGTTGTTGGGGATCCCCGAGTGCAGCAAACGGGAGAGTTCCCGGCTCGGAGAGGCCCCACTCCGAGGGAGTCGCTGGCCCAGGAGAGCTCCAAGGGGCTCCTTTTGGAGCGCTGTCTGTAGGGCCCCAAGAGAGGGGCTTCAGTGCCAGCAATGTTTCATCCTGGCCGCACTTGGCATCCACAGCTTTCTTTGGCAGGGTGAGAACAGGGCTGTTGTGCCACCGAGGGAACAAAAACACTTCCCGGGGCTGCTCCTAAAGCAGCCAGGAGCTGGCAGGGCAGCAGCAGTGCCTGGAGCAGACAGTGTTTGTGATGAGCTCCAAGGAGCTGAGCCCAGGGGCTGTTGGCCAAGGCCGAGGCCCAGCGAGCATTTCTCAGCTGGCAGGGCGGCCGGAGAAGGTGGAGGCGGGGGAATAATTCACGCCCTCAGTGTGCTCTCAGTCGCTCCCAGTATTTCCATGTCCGTGCCCCAAGTGCTGCTCCCAGCCCTGATCCCTGGGGATGGGAATGTCCCGCTCCCTTGCCGGGGCAGGGTCACACCTGAGCCAGGTGTGCAGGGCAGGCCCTTGCCCTGACCCCCAGCACTGTCCCAGCTGCAGGATCTGCTTCCCACCGGCCTCTTCCTCCTGCGGCCCCGAGCCCAGCTTGGTGCTGAACAAAGGGGCTGGGCCGGGGCCATCCCCCGGCGGGGGCTTCACACCCCCCTGCCCCCTCCCCAAATTCCCTCTGGGGGAGCAGGAGCTGGGGCTGGAGCCCTGTGGGGAGGGACAAGGGGGTGACAATGGGATGGGGGGTGTCACACACGCTCTGGGGGGACACACACGGCCCCGGGGACCCCCCCATATCTTCTGCAGAGCCAGGACGATGAACCCCAGCATGGAGCCACTGACCTCTGGCAGTATCTTGAGGGTGGGGTCTGGTGGCAGCTTTGGGAGTCTGGGGGAGTCACAACCACCCAAAAACGCCCTCCCAGCCCCACAGCCACTCCCAGACTCCTCCAACTACCCCACAGCTCCCAGTCAGGACCCCCCCCTCCAACTACTCCCTGCAAGATAAATGACCCCAAGAACCACCAAAACCCGTTTCCATCTCCCCCAGGACCCACCCAAATTCTCTGCAAGCCACACAGCCCCGTCAGGGACCCAAATCTTCCTCATAGACCCTGCCAAGCCCCCTCCCAGCACCACAAATGCCCACAGGATTGACAGAAGCCCTTCCCAATCCCCCCAGGAGCCCCTAAACTCCCACCTCCCATGGCACTGACCAGGAGAGGTTGGTGGACAGGAACATTTACAGCCAGGATCAGCTCGGGTGCTTCAGCAGTGATTTGGGCACTTTGGGGGAACATCCCGGATAGGGAGACCCAGGCCAGGGACTGGGACAGACAATTAGAATTCTTGGAGAACAGGCGGGCTCAGGTGGACACCTTTTGCCGGCACACCTATGAGATTGTGGACATGTCCCCTGCCTTTGATAGCTTCAGAACACCCAAATCCTCCCAAATATTCTATTGAACCAACCCCAAATTCACCCCCAAATCCAGGTAAATGGTGCAGCTTTAGATCTCTTTGCTCAATTTCTTTATTTTCACCCCAGTTTTGGTTGTTTAGACAGGGTGAGGAAAGAAATTATTGAAATGGAAAAGACCTCCAAGATCATGCAGCACTGCTTGATGCCACCAGAAGAAATAACTGGACAGAGCGGGTGAAATTTCGTTGGGGTGTAAAGTCAACAAATCGCTTTCTGCCAGTGAATTTCCAGTTTAGATCAGAGTCCTGATGGATGTTCCTGCCTCTGTTTTCATCCAGGTGCCTATGGGGATCCAGGAGGATGTGGAGACCACCTTCCAGGTGTCTTCTCAGCAGGGATCACTGGGAATGTGGGTCACCAGGGCTCTGACCAAAGTGGGTCCTCCCATGGGGGATGGAGTTGGAGCAGGGCACGAAGCTCTTCCCACAGCTGAGGCATTTGCAGGATTTCCCTTACCGGTGCCTCTGTTGGTGTTGGGTCAAGGTAGAGCTTCTGGAGAAGCTCTTCCCACACTGGGGACACTCGTAGGGCCTCTCCCCAGTGTGGATGCGCTGGTGGGTGACGAGGTGGGACTTTTGTTTGAAGCCCTTCCCACAGTTAGGGCAGCGGAAAGGCCTCTCCTCCATGTGAATCCGCTGGTGCCTGAGGAGACTGGAGCTGGTCTGAAACCTCTTCTGACTCTCGGGACACTCGTAGGGCCTCTCCCCAGTGTGCATGCCTTGGTGTGTGACGAGGTGGGAGCTGCAGCTGAAGCCCTTCCCACACTCCCCACACTCGTAGGGCCATTCCCCGGTGTGGATCATCTGGTGCTGGATCAGGTGGGAGCTCTGCCTGAAGCTCTTCCCACACTCCAAGCACTTGTAGGGCTTCTCCCCATGGTGAACCTGCTCATGGCCCACCAGCTCCGAGCTCTGGCTGAAGCTCTGTCCACCTTCCTGGCACAGGATGCCAGGGCTTTTTGGGCTCCCAGGGTCCCTTCTCCCCTCCTTCTCTGCTTTGGGCTGCAGGGGCTCCAAGGAGTCCCCCCTGCCCCTCTCCAGGCTGTTGAGGGTCCCGCCAATGACGGCGCTCCCCCCTCTCTGGGCTCTCCACTTTGGGCTCCTAGGGGACACAGGGCTCTGCTCCTCCAGGCTGCCTCTGCTGTCAGCTGCCACCGGGACCCCCCATTTTCCCCCAAGGGGCCTTTTCCACTCAGCTTTGCAGTTCTTCATTCTCCAAACATCCCCCCAAAAAACCCAACCCAGGGACCCCCCCAGGATATCTGGGCCGAGCTCCCCATCCCTGGTCACCCATGGGATGGGGGCTGATGGTCCCAGCGGGGCTGTGAATTCAGGAAGGGCTCGACCTCGTGGTTCCTTTTTTCTTTTCCTGATCCTCCTTTGTCCCTCCTCTTCCTCTTTGTCCCAGTCCTCCTCTTCCATCCCTCCTCCTCCTCCCTAAGCCCACCTCCTTCTCCTACTTCCATCCCTCCTGGCTCTCCTCCTCCATCCCTCTTCTTCCCTGCCTCCTCCTCCTCCCCCAGGAGCAGCGACACCCTCGGTGCCCCGTTCCCGCAGCCCTGGCAGCCCGCGGCAGGAGCGGGGATGGAGCCGGGACAGGTCGGGATGGGCAGCGTGGGGTTCTCGGCTGCTCCCACCCGCTGGGGGCAGGGAGAACCCGGCCCGGGCAAAAGGAGAAGCAAACTGGGAAAACTGGGTGCTGCACATCCAAACTGGGCCTTGCTGGGGACCCTGCCAGGGGACTGCCAGCACTTGGGGCTCCTCTCGGGAGATCCGGGAGGGGGGAACGCAGAGAGGGCTGGGGGATCCCAGGAATGGCAGCACTGGGAGTGACTTTTTTATACTGGGATCGTACTGGGATCATACTGGGAGCAGCTGGGCCCATGCTGGGGCAGACTGCGGTCACACCGAGGGAGACTGGGATCATATTGGGATCATACTGGGATCACACTGGGACAGAGTAGGAGCCTGCAGCGGGCAATTGAGACCATGCTGGCGCAAATAGGATACACTGGGAGTGACTGGGATCATTCTGAGTTTGACTGGGAGCAACTGTGAGCAACTGGGATCATGCTATGAGCAAGTGGGAGGAACTGGGAGTCACTGGGTGCTTGCTGGGGGCGACTGGAAACAACTGGGCTTATGCTGGGATCAATTGGGATCATGCTGGGGGTGACAGGGATCATATTGGCAGTGAGTGCAACTACACTGAGGCTGACTGGGAGTGGTGGTGAACAAATGAGATCATGCTGGAAGGAACTGGGAGTGACTGGGAGTATGCTGGAAGGAACTGGGGTACACTGGGAGAGACTGGGAGTGACTGGAACAAAAGTGAGGGTGAAAGGGAGCAACTGGAACCATGTGGGGCACAACTGGTTCAAACTGGCAGTGACTGGGAGCACACTGGTCTCATCTCTGGACCATACTGGGAAGGACTGGACTAATACTGGGAGTGTCTGAGACTGACTGGGAACACACCAGGCACATCATCCCCCATACTGGGTGTGACTGGGAGCAACTGGGAACACACTGGATGAAAGTGGGAGCAAAAAGGACTGTGCTCGTGCAAATTGTATCATAACAGGGAATGACTGGCAGCAACTGGGCTCCTGCTGGGAGCAGCCCCTGGCGGCCCCGGGAGCCCCGCACCCCTTTCCCGGCCATGCCGCCCCTCCAGCCCCAGCACCCCCCATTGCCGGGGTGCCGGCACTGCTAGGGGATCCCCCATCTCGGGGTCCCCGCTGGGGCTTCTGGGGCTCTCCTCTCTCTGGGCTCTCACTCAGGGCAGCCGCAGCTCTGCCGGGGCTCCCCAAAACCAGTGTCCCCCCGCCGGGGCTCTGCTGCCCTCACCGCCCACCGGGACCCCCGAAAACACCTCCCAGGGATCCACCGATGTCCCCCCGAGGACCAGCTCCGGCTCGGCTTTGGAGCCCTGCCAGCTCCAAACATCCCCCCAAAATCCCCAAATCCAGGGAGCCCCGGGATATTTGGGCCGAGCTCCCCCTCCCTGGGCACCTGCGGGATGGGGGTGATGCTCCCGGGGTGCTGCGAGCTCAGGCAGCGCCAGGGCCACGCGATTCCTTCTCTCCTCTCCTCCGGCTGCTCCCTGCTGCCGCTGCGCCTCTTCCTCCCTCCCTCCTCCTCCTCCCCCGCTCCCGAAGCCCCCGCAGCCGCGGGAGGGGCGGGGATGGAGCCGGAACAGGTCGGAACGCAGAGGGGGCTGGGGGGGATGCCAGGAGTGGCAGTGCCTGGGCTGTCCTGGGATCATACTGGGAGCGGCTCCTGGGTGACCGAGTTCTATTGGGATCATACTGGGATCGTACTGGGAGTGAGGAGGAGCAGCACGATGGCTCCAGCGCTGGGGCTGGGGGCGCTCCTGGGGCCCCGGGGGGACAGCGAGAGGTGAGGGGGACACCTGGCACCGGGACTCTTTGGTCGCCCATTCCGGAGAACCGAGGGGCCCCTGAACCCCCATTCCTGGGCACCGCCATCCCCCCACACCCCCATTCCCGGCCTGGATTCCACCCCGCACCCCCTTATCCGGCACCGGCAACCCCCGCACCCCTTTCCCGGCCATGCCGGCTCTCCCAGCCCCCAGAGCCCACTTTTCCTTCACCCAGAGACCCTCTGGACCCCCATTCCTACTTTTCCCAGCGCCCAGACCCTCCTTTCCTCAACACCGAGGACACCCGGGACCCCTATTACCAGCTACCCCGGTTTTCCCACGTTTTGCTGGGAATGGGGACACCGGGGACCCTTGGAGTCCCCTTTGCTGACGATAGTGACACAATTAAGCTCACCCAAACTCCTCCTGGATCTCCCCTAAGCCCCCAGTGGGGATTCCTGGGAGTTCCCCTGTGTTCCCCCTTTCCCAGGACTTTGGGTGTCCCCCCCGACCTGTCCGTGCACCCCCAGATTTCTTCCACAGGCCCCTGTGATGGTGAGGGGTGGGGGCCGAGTGCTGGTGCCCCCCTGCCTGCAGCAGATCCAGCGGTGAGGGGGAGTTTGGGGGGGTCCCTGAGCATTTGGGGTCCCCTGGGTTTTGGGGTGACCCCCGGGCCCCCCAGGATCTCCCTGAACACGCTGACGCTCCCTGTGCGCAGTGAGAAGGTTCATACCCGGCATGGGGTCCCAGCTCTATCACCGGCATCGCCCGGGAACCCCCAAACCCTCCCGGGAACCCCCAAACACCCAGTGACACCCCGACCTCCCCGGGACCCCAAAACCATCCCTGGGCCCTCCAAAAACTCCCCAAGACCGCAAAAACCCCACACAGACCCCCCCAAACCCTCCCAGGACATCAAAATTCCCACAAGACCTGCCAGCATGCCCCAGACCCCCCTGAGAAGGTTCGTACCTGGCAGGAAGTCCCCATCTCAGTCACTGACAGGTACCCCAAACCAGACTTGGTTTCTCCCTGGGATTGCCCAATCCCCCCCTTCAGGAATCCTGAAAACCCCCCTGGGAACCCCCCAAAAATCCACCGGGACCCCAAAAACCCTCGAGATAGACAAAACCCCCCCCAGGAATTCTTCATGAAAGTTTATACCCAGCACGGGGTCCACATCACCATCATCGGCATCACCCGGGTGCCCCCAGATCCTCTCGGGACTCCCAAACCCTCCTGGGACCCCCAAACCCTCCCAGGTACCCCTAAATCCTCCCAGGAGTCCCAACCCTACCCGGACTCCGCTGCCGGAATCAGCGGGAGTTGTGTTGGCCTCTTCAGGGGAGTTAGAGTGGGACCCAACCAGAGCGGGGGCCCTTAAACCCCAAAAATCCACCCTGGGGGGCAAAACATCCCCTACAGCGGCTTGGAGTGAGTCCCCCAGAAAAATGTCACTTAAAGCTGTCATGATCACCCCTGAAAAGGGGCTTGTGGTGCTGCGGCCCCACAAACACCCGAAAATGGGGAGGAAAAAAACACCCTTGGAGGGGTGAGGTCCCCCCAAACATCCCTAAAAAGAGAAAAATTCCTCTTCAGAGGGGCCTGAAGACCCTTCAGGGCCCTCGAGGAGGGACAAGATCCCCTCCTCTGCTGGGGCCTCTCCGAGCTGGGAGCTCTCCCGTTGGCGGCTGCCCTCGGGGGAGCCCCGAACGACGGCGGCTCCTGGGCTGAGTCCCCCTCAGCCGGGGCTGTGGAGGGAACTGGGGGGGCTGGGACGGGGCCTGGGGGTCCTGGGGTGACCTGGGGGAGCCTCAGTGGGTCCCACCTCCCCCTGTGCCCCCTCTCCCACCCCCTTCCCATTGTTTCCCCCAAACCTCCGCTCCCCCAGCTGGGTTTGGGGGTGCTTCTCCCAACACCCTGACCCACAGGGTGTCAGGTCGTATTCTGACTCTGTCAGCAGTTTGGTTTTTTTGTTTGTTTGTATTATTGCAGTTATCTTTTAAATTTTCCTAGCAAAGAGCTGTTATTCCTATTCCCATATCTTCGCCTGAGAGCCTTTAAATTTCAAAATTATAATAATTTGGAGGGAGGGGGTTTACATTTTCCATTTCCAGGAAGGCTCCTGCCTTCCTTAGCAGACACCTGTCTTTTCAAACCAAGACAGATTTTGGTGCCCAACCTGCAGCACGTGGGCATGGAGAGGAAAAGGGAATAACAGTTCTTGAGGAACCTAATTTTTGTGTGCTGCTCTAGAAACCTCGTTAGCTAAACCAAGTGGTCCAGCTTACCCTGGTTTGGGTAGCAGCACATGGTTGTGGCTGTGCCAGCTCCCCACCGACCTCCAGCCCTGGGAACCTGGAGCAAGCGGAAACCACAACTTTGCAAATGCTACCTGTGCCTGAAGCAAATGGAAAGAGAACTGGGGTGTGAAAAATAAAGCTTGTTTATTTTCAGAAAAACAGTAAAGAAAACACAGAACACATTTACATTGAAGAATATTTGTAACAACAACTATCTATGGAACATATATACCCAAGAACATATCTAACAAAAGTCTATGAAACGTATTTACAGAAGACAAAAAGAAGCCCTGAAACCTATAGCCTAAAGACTACAACAAACTCTACAAGGTATGTACAAAAGGGTGGCGTCTCTGTCCGGGATCTCCATCGGTCCTTGAGGAAAAGCAAGAGGCACGGTCACTCCAATCAGGCAGAGAGGGCTCTTCCATGTGCCCCCAGGCTGGCCCAGCAAGCGCAGCACAGGCTGGGGATGGCCACCAGAACCCAATGCACCGGGTCCCACATCCCTGAGCAGGGACCACCCAGCCCAGTCCCAGCCTGGCAGCAGGGGACCCGCTCTGCCTGTGGGGACCACATGCCTGTCCTGCTGCTGGTGTTGCTCTTCATCCCAAGATCATGGCCTCTTCCTCATCTTTCTCATCAAGGTCCATGTCCTCAAGGTACTCTTCCATTTCCACGTCCATCTCCTCTTCCACATCTACCTCCATCTCTTCCTCTCCAGTCTCTTCTCCATCCACTTCCATCTCCTCCTCTGTATCCATCTGCATGTCCACCTCCATCTTTTCCTCTCCACTCTCTTCTCCATCCACTTCCATCTCCTCCTCCGTATCCATCTGCATGTCCACCTCCATCTCTTCCTCTCCAGTCTCTTCTCCATCCACTTCCATCTCCTCCTCTGTATCAATCTCCATGTCCACCTCCATCGCATTGTCTCCACTCTCTTCTCCATCCACTTCCATCTCCTCCTCTCTATCAGCCTGCATGTCCACCTCCATCTCGTCCTCTCTCTCGGTGACAGCCTGCAGAGGTAGCAACACCTCAGAGTGGGGTCCCTGTCCCACCCCATCCCCACAGAACTCCAGCCCAGCCGGGCAGCTGGGGGGTGTCCACCTCCATGGAATGGCACCGTACCTTCCTCAGGACAAATGTGAGCATCCTGCAGGTACGGATGACAAAATCCAGGCAACAGAGAGCTTTCAGGACTGATGGGAGTATCAGGGCGCAGGTGACGAGAAGAGTGACAGGGAGCATGGTGAAGGGTGAGCTGGCACGAGGGCTGGCACAGGGTGGGCTGACACAAGGGCCTGTGGTTGTGTTGTGCTCTTTGCTGGACGCTGGAAGTTCCTGCTGGAACATCGCATCTGTGACATCACAGTGGATCTAAAGAGCATCTTGTTCCGAGCTGAGCAATCTTCCCCAGCCCATGCTGCTCACAGCCCTGTTGCCAAGGATGGGGCATCCACAGCCTGGGCCAGTGCCTCAGCAGCCTCCGTGTAAAAGAGCAGCTCCCTCAGATCCAACTTCAATCAGCCTCCTGCAGTTGAAAGCCATCCCCCCTTGTCCTGTTGCCACGGGCCCGGCTGAACACTGTCCCCGTCTTTCCTGTGGGACCCTTCCAGTCCTGCAGAGCTGCACTGAGGCCTCCCCAGTGTCTCCTGTTTCCAGGCTGAGCATCCCCAGCCCCACTTGGACGGCAGTCAGGTAGATCAGGGGGAGTCAAGGCTGAAGTCAAACAGCATCAGGAACTGAGAGGTGGAAGCTTTAGGCCCAGGTTTGCCTCTATAATAACAGTGGAGGGGAAGATGGTGGGACACTGGCTCTGTTCTAACCGGTGAATATTTTCTTTTTTTTTTTTTTTCCCTTCTTTTCTGTCATGCTGATGCAGGTGTTGCTGTTTGCAAGGAAGCTTGGCACATTATCCATTGTCTTCTCCATTTGTGAAACACCGAGCAGAGTCTGGGCAGGCTGATGATGCAGAGCAAAACCTGCAAATACACCGGTGATCCTGAGCCTGGAGGATGCAGCTAAACCCGGCCAAAAATAATTTCTGGAAAGTCAAGCCTGGCACCAACATCTGGTTTAAACCCCTGACAGTCCCAATAAACCCCATGAAATCACAATTAAATTTCACAAATTCCCATTAGAATACCCTCGAATCCCAAAAAAAGCTCACAAAATCCCAATTAAACCCCACAAATCCCCCCAAAAATGTCTCCAAAACCACAACAAGCCCCACAAAATCCTCACGAGACCCAAAGAAATCTTGACAACACCCAAAAAAAACCCACAAGCCCCCCCAAATCCCCACTAAAATAACTAAAAAACCCAAGTCCCCAAAGAATCCCACTAAATGCCCACACAATTCCAATAAAATGCCTCCAAATCCCCTAAAAATCCCAATAAAACCCAGAAATAATTCCAGAGGATCCCACAAAATCCCCACAAAATCCCAGTAAAACCTTCCAAAATTCAAAAGAAAACACAAAAAAAATCAATTAACCCCCAAATACCCCCAGGAAAAAAACTTCCCACTCAAAGCACCAATAAAACCCCTCAAAATCCAAACTCCCAAAATTCCCAAACACCCCCACACCCAATAATTCTCCCCAAAAACCCCAACAATTCCCTGTAAACTCCCAACACAATTCCCCAAAGCCCAAAAAAAGCCCCAGATGCCCAAACCCCTCCCGAGCCCTCCCTGGTCCCTCCCGGTCCCGCCCAGGCCCGTCCGGGGCCGCGGCCAAAACTGCCCGGAGCGGACGCGGAGGTCCCGGAGCCACCCCGGAGCCGATCCCGGGCTCGGCCTCGGGCTCGGCCCCTTTGGGGGATTTTGGACCGAACCGGGCAGGTTTAGGGTGGGCTTCAGATCCCTTGCGGGGATCCCGAGCCTTTTCGGGTGGATTTTCAGCCCCTGTGGCTGATTTGAGGCCGAATCTGGTGGGGTTTAGGGGGGATTTCAGACCCCTTTGGATGATTTTAGGCCCATGGGGGTGGGGCTGGGGCCCATTTGGGTGAGTTTAGGAAAAACTGGGCCCATATGGGTGAATCCTAATCCTGTGTGGGTGATTTTAGGTCCCTTTTTTGGGTATTTTGGGTGCATTTAAGTAGGGTTTTTTGCTGCTTTGGGCAATTTTAGCTTGAACCAAGCCTTTTTAGGGTGATTTTAGGTCTTCTTGTGTTGGTGTCAGGGACATTTTGGTGATTTTAGATACCTTTGGATGATTTTAGGCTGGACCAGATACTTTCAGGGTGGATTTTAGTCACATTTGAAAGATTTACGGGTGATCTTAAGCCATTTCTTGAGGGCTATAAAACACTTGGGGCAGTTTTAAGCCCCTTGGGTTGGATTTTAGAGCCCTCTGGATACTTTTAATCCCATTTGGTTGGTGTCAGGCCGAACCATGTGGATGTAGGCTGCATTTGATGCGCTTTTGGGTGATTTTGGGTCAAACCGGGCTTTTTTAGGACAGCGCGTCCCCTTGGCCCCGCTCCTTTCCCCTCACGGTTCTGCCCTTTCCTCGCTCCTTTCCCCTCACGGTTCTGCCCTTTCCTTGCTCCTTTCCCCTCATGGTTCAGGATCCCGGAGCGGGGGAGGAGGAGGAGGGAGGGAGGAAGAGGCGCAGCGGCAGCAGGGAGCAGCCGGAGGAGAGGAGAGAAGGAATCGCGTGGCCCTGGCGCTGCCTGAGCTCGCAGCACCCCGGGAGCATCGCCCCCCATCCCGCAGGTGCCCGGGGAGGGGGAGCTCGGCCCAAATATCCTGGGGGGTGCCTGGGTTCGGGTTCTTTGGGAGGGATTTTTGGAGCTGGCAGGGCTCCAAAGCCGAGCCGCAGCTGGCCCTCGGGGGGACATCGGGGGGTCCCCGAGAGGTGTTTTTGGGGGATCCCAGTGTGGGTGGCGGCAGAGCCCCGTCGGGGGGACACCGGTTTTGGGGAGCCCCGGGAGAGCCGCGGCTGCCCTGAGCGGGAGCCCCGAGAGAGGAGAGCCCCAGAAGCCCCAGCGGGGAACCCGAGAGGGGGGGACCCCTGGCAGTGCCGGCACCCCGGCAATGGGGGGTGCTGGGGCTGGAGGGCCGGCATGGCCGGGAAAGGGGTGCGGGGCTCCCGGGGCCGCCAGGGGCTGCTCCCAGCAGGAGCCCAGTTGCTGACAGTCATTCCTCGTTATGATACAATTTGCCCTCAGCACTGTTCCCGTTGTTCCCACTTTCATCCCCTGTGTTCCCAGTTCTCCCACTTGCCCCCAGAATAGTCCCAGTCACTCCCAGTAAGATCCCAGTATGAGTCCAGTATGATCCCAGTCTCTGCCAGCAGGGCCCCAGTCACTCACCCTTGTCCCCAGTTGCCCCCAGCGTGGTCCCAGTTGCCCCCAGCACATTCCCAGTGGCTCCATATGTGTCCCAGTCCTAGTGCAATGATGGGGAATACCAAATGCACTTGAGGCATCACGTACGGTTAACACCAAAGCTGTGGCTATGTTTGTGATGGGGTCATAGGTAAAGTTCACTAGGTTCCACCGGGATTGGAATTCCTTTTCAAAATCAGCGGCACTGTCCCAAACTATTTTCCGAATCTCAGTAGGAAAAGTGCCTTCTTCACCTTCTCTTATAATCGAGGCAGCAACCGACTGCATCCCTAATTGAGCCTGGATACAGCTGAGAGCTAAAGAAACGTTCTTTTGTGTGGCACCGAGTGCATCAATTACCCATTTGTGATCATTTACGCTTGCTTCCTCCCAACTTGGTAATATGTTTGATAGCAAGCGCTGATGTCTTCCCAAGGCCAAGAAGGACGGCTGCAGTGGTTGTTGGAATTTGGTCAAATCTAGTGGTGGCAGCCAATGTGTTCATTAATACTTCTGAATCAATGCTATTTAGAATTCCCAATCCTGTTCCCACAGCACCGGTTATGTCTCTTAGCATCCGTCTTTTAGAAGGGTTCCGCTGTCGCAACCAGGTCGTCCAACCCTGAAAAGAAGTTTTTTTTCCATCAGCAAAATCAGGGGTATTTAACCCCATCGTTTGGGAATTGGGGAGTGTTTGACACCCCAGGATCTGGGATTTGGAGGGTTTGATCCTAAAATTTGGGGTTCGGGGCTGGGGGGGGGGGGGGGGTAGGGCTTGACATCCCAGAGTTTGGGTTTGAGGGTGTTTGACCCCCCCAGTGTTTGAACCCCCAGGATTTGGGGTCGGGGGGAGTTGACCCCAGGATCTGGGGTGTTTGACCCGCTGGGTTTGGGGTCGGGGTTGAGAGCAGAGCCATTTCCTGGAAACAGCGGCGGGACCGGGACTGGGAACAGGATCGGGATCGGGAATGGGAGTGGGATCGGGGTCGGGAATGAGATCGGGAACGGGAACAGAAATGGGAATGGGAATGGGAATGGGATTGGGATCGGGAACAGGATCAGGAACGGGATTGGGCTCGGGAAGGGGAGAGGCCCTGGCCCAATAATGGACCCCTCCCCCAGGGAGCGACCCTGCCCCAATCCCGGGATGGAGCAATCCCCTCAATCCCAGACCCCTCCCCAGTTCCCAAACCCTCCCCAATGCCAGCCCCTGACCCAGTCCCAGACCCCTGCCCAGTCGCTGAACGGACCCTCCCTCAATCCCAGCCCGCCCCGATCCGGATCGGAGCCATCCCCAGAGCCTCCCCCATTCCCGGACCGGACCCTTCAATCCCTTTTTGGGGCGGCTCCTGCCGCTTCCAGCCCATTTTTGGGGGATCCAAACGGCTCCGGGGACCCTCCCCACTTTGGGGGTGTTGGGGTGGCCCCAGGGCCGCCCCGAGGGCCGAGGGGGGATGGAAACCCCCAAAGCCGGGGGGCTCCTGGGGGTCCCCAGTTCCCCTCGTCCCCACCCCAAAACAGCTCCTGGCCAATCAGAGCGCGCGGCGCTGCTGACAACTCAGTTGCCGGGCCGGCGATTTTCAGCCAATCAGCGCCTGCGATAGCGCTGCTCATCGGTTGCCAGGCAGATCAAAACGCTTCTCAATGCGCTAGCCAATCAGAGACTGCGCGGGGCCATTTCTAGCCAATCAGAGCGCTTGTTCTCGATGACTCCTCAGTCGCCAGGCGGACCCGCAGCGCCCAGCGCTCCCCGGGAGCAGAATTTGGGGAGGGGGGAGGTGACCCCGGGGATGGGGATGGGGCGTGCGGGGGCAGCTGGGGCCGGACTGGTGGCACTGGTGGTGCTGAGAGCCCCCCCGGCCGCGGGGGTCGCGGTGAGAAGGGGTTGGGGGCCCCAAATTAAACCAAAGAGGGATCGGGACCCCCCCACGGAGCAGGAGGGGCCTGGAACCCCCAAAACCAAACACGGGGGAGGGGAGCGGGGATTGGGGGAACGATGGGGAAGGCGGGGGAAAGAGGGGGATGGGACACCCAAAAAGGATCAAGACAACTTGAGGTGGCCACCTTTATATGTGGATGGTAGCCAATGGTAGCCAATGCTTTTTCCCAGTCCATGGGATCCCAGTCTGTGCAATCCCAGTCCATGTGGTCCCAGTCCATATAATCTCAACCCAGTTTATCCCAGTGTGTACCGTCCTGATCCCTATGGTCCCATTCCATATGGTCCCAGTCCATAGGATCTCAGTCCAGGTGATCCCAGCCCATGTTTGATCCCAGTCTGTGTGGTTCTGCACACACTGCCAGGGTCTGAAATTCCAGTCACCAGCCAGGAAAAAATGTTCCTACCCTTGAATGTCCTTGCTGTCCTCTCAACGAGTTATAATAAAACTAAAAATCAATAAATTTGAATTTAAATAAAATAGAATAAAAATGAAATTAAAAAATTTCAACTCTTACTTACAGTACTCCAATAATGATTTAAACCAAAACCACCTTTTGCTGGGAATGGAGACACCGGGGACCCTTGGAGTCCCCTTTGCTGACGATAGTGACACAATTAAGCTCGCCCAAACTCCTCCTGGATCTCCCCTAAGCCCCCAGTGGGGATTCCTGGGAGTTCCCCTGTGTTCCCCCTTTCCCAGGACTTTGGGGGTCCCCCCGACCTGTCCGTGCACCCCCAGATTTCTTCCACAGCCCCCTGTGATGGTGAGGGGTGGGGGCCGAGTGCTGGTGCCCCCCTGCCTGCAGCAGATCCAGCGGTGAGGGGAGTTTGGGGGGGTCCCTGAGCATTTGGGGTCCCCTGGGTTTTGGGGTGACCCCCGGGCCCCCCAGGATCTCCCTAAACACGCTGACACTGCCCGTGCATAGTGAGAAGGTTCATACCAGGCACGGGGTCCCAGCTCTGTCACCAGCATCGCCCAGGAACCCCCAAACTCTCCCGGGAACCCCCAAACCCCAATACCCCGACCTCCCCGGGACCCCAAAACCATTTCTGGGCCCTCAAAAAACTCCCCAAGACTGCAAAAACCCCACACAGATACCCCCCAAACCCTCCCAGGACATCAAAATTCCCACAAGAGCTCCCAGCACCCCCCAGACCCCCCTGAGAAGGTTCATACCACTCAGGGTGTCCCCATCTCTGTCACTGGCAGGTACCCCAAACCAGCCTTGGGTTCGCCCTGGGATTGCCCAATCCCCCCCTTTGGGAATCCTGAAAACCCCCCTGGGATCCCCCCAAAAATCCACCGGGACCCCAAAAACTATGGATATAGACAAAACCCCCCCAGGAATTCATAATGAAATTTATACCCAACACGGGGTCCCCATCACCATCATCGGCATCACCCGGGTACCCCCAGATCCTCTCAGGACTCCCAAACCCTCCTGGGACCCCCAAACCCTCCCAGGTATCCCTACATCTTCCCAGGACTCCCAACCCTCCCCGGGCTCCGCTGCCAGAATCAGCAGGGGTGGTGTTGGCCTCTTCAGGGGAGTTAGAGTGGGACCCGACCAGAGCGGGGGCCCTTAAACCCCAAAAATCCACCCTGGGGGGCAAAACATCCCCTACAGCGGCTTGGAGTGAGTCCCCCAGAAAATTGTCACTTAAAGCTGTCATGATCACCCCTGAAAAGGGGCTTGTGGGGCTGTGGCCCCACAAACACCTGAAAATGGGGAGGAAAAAACACCCTTGGAGGGGTGAGGTCCCCCCAAACATCCCTAAAAAGAGAAAAACTCCTCTTCAGAGGGGCCTGAAGACCCTTCAGGGCACTCGAGGAGGGACAAGATCCCCTCCTCTGCTGGGGCCTCTCCGAGCCGGGAGCTCTCCCGTTGGCGGCTGCCCTCGGGGGAGCCCCGAACGACGGCGGCTCCTGGGCTGAGCCCCCCTCAGCCGGGGCTGCGGAGAGAACTGGGGGGGCTGGGACGGGGCCTGGGGCTCCTGGGGTGACCTGGGGGAGCCTCAGTGGGTCCCACCTCCCCCTGTGCCCCCTCTCCCACCCCCTTCCCAATATTGCCCCCAAACAAAAGCTTGTGGCTGTGCCAGCGCCCCCACTGACCTCCAGCCCTGGGAACCTGGAGCAAGCGGAAACCACAACTTTGCAAATGCTACCTGTGCCTGAAGCAAATGGAAAGAGAACTGGGGTGTGAAAAATAAAGCTTGTTTATTTTCAGAAAAACAGCAAAGAAAACACAGAACACATTTACATTGTAAGAATATTTGTAACAACAACTATCTATGGAACGTATATACCCAAGAACATATCTAACAAAAGTCTATGAAACGTATTTACAGAAGACAAAAAGAAGCCCTGAAACCTATAGCCTAAAGACAACAACAAACTCTACAAGGTATGTACAAAAGGGTGGCATCTCTGTCCGGGATCTCCATCGGTCCTTGAGGAAAAGCAAGAGGCACGGTCACTCCAATCAGGCAGAGAGGGCTCTTCCATGTGCCCCCAGGCTGGCCCAGCAAGCGCAGCACAGGCTGGGGATGGCCACCAGAACCCAATGCACCGGGTCCCACATCCCTGAGCAGGGACCACCCAGCCCAGTCCCAGCCTGGCAGCAGGGGACCCGCTCTGCCTGTGGGGACCACATGCCTGTCCTGCTGTTGGTATTGCTCTTCATCCCAAGATCATGGCCTCTTCCTCATCTTTCTCATCAATGTCCATGTCCTCAAGGTACTCTTCCATTTCCACGTCCATCTCCTCTTCCACATCTACCTCCATCTCTTCTTCACCAGTCTCTTCTCCATCCACTTCCATCTCCTCCTCTCTATCCATCTGCATGTCCACCTCCATCTCTTCCTCTCCACTCTCTTCTCCATCCACTTCCATCTCCTCCTCTGTATCCATCTGCATGTCCACCTCCATCTCTTCCTCTCCACTCTCTTCTCTATCGACTTCCATCTCCTCCTCTGTATCAATCTCCATGTCCACCTCCATCGCATTGTCTCCACTCTCTTCTCCATCCACTTCCATCTCCTCCTCTCTATCAGCCTGCATGTCCACCTCCATCTCGTCCTCTCTCTCGGTGACAGCCTGCAGAGGTAGCAACACCTCAGAGTGGGGTCCCTGTCCCACCCCATCCCCACAGAACTCCAGCCCAGCCGGGCAGCTGGGGGGTGTCCACCTCCATGGAATGGCACCGTACCTTCCTCAGGACAAAGGTGAGCATCCTGCAGGGACGGAAGACAAAATCCAGGCAACAGAGAGCTTTCAGGACTGATGGGAGTATCAGGGCGCAGGTGACGAGAAGAGTGACAGGGAACATGGTGAAGGGTGAGCTGGCACGAGGGCTGGCACAGGGTGGGCTGACACAAGGGCCAGTGGTTGTGTTGTGCTCTTTGCTGGACGCTGGAAGTTCCATCTGGAACATCACATCTGTGACATCACAGTGGATCTAAAGAGCATCTTGTTCCGAGCTGAGCAATCTTCCCCAGCCCATGCTGCTCACAGCCCTGTTGCCAAGGATGGGGCATCCACAGCCTGGGCCAGTGCCTCAGCAGCCTCCGTGTAAAAGAGCAGCTCCCTCAGATCCAACTTCAATCAGCCTCCTGCAGTTGAAAGCCATCCCCCCTTGTCCTGTTGCCACGGGCCCGGCTGAACACTGTCCCCGTCTTTCCTGTGGGACCCTTTCAGTCCTGCAGAGCTGCAGTGAGGCCTCCCCAGTGTCTCCTGTTTCCAGGCTGAGCATCCCCAGCCCCACTTGGACGGCAGTCAGGTAGATCAGGGGGAGTCAAGGCTGAAGTCAAACAGCATCAGGAACTGAGAGGTGGAAGCTTTAGGCCCAGGTTTGCCTCTGTAATAACAGTGGAGGGGAAGATGGTGGGACACTGGCTCTGTTCTAACCGGTGAATATTTCCTTTTTTTTTTTTTTTTTCCCTTCTTTTCTGTCATGCTGATGCAGGTGTTGCTGTTTGCAAGGAAGCTTGGCACAATATCCATTGTCTTCTCCATTTGTGAAACACCGAGCAGAGTCTGGGCAGGCTGATGATGCAGAACAAAACCTGCAAATACACCGGTGATCCTGAGCCTGGAGGATGCAGCTAAACCCGGCCAAAAATAATTTCTGGAAAGTCAAGCCTGGTTTACATTTTCTTGAGTTTGGCTATTCCTGAACCGGGGGAGAGGGCATTCGGGGGAGGGGGTACCACAGGGTTTCCCCTCCCCCATTTTTGGGGGGGTCTCCCATGGTGCCCCCTCCCCAAAAAGCTCCGCGGGCCCCCTGAAGCGGCTTCTGTTCCACCGGCCGGTGCCCCCTGATCCAGGACTGCCCCCGGTGAGTCTGGGGCGCTCTGGGGGGATTTTGGGGGGATTTTGGCGGCATTTATGGGCTTTGGGGGATTTTGTTGGGAGATTAGGGAGAATTATTGGATTTTGGAGAGAATTACTGGGTTTGTGGGGTTATGGGGGTTTTGTGGGATTTGAGGATTTTGGATTTTGGGGATTTTTTAGGGTTTTGGGGTGGTTATTTTTTGGGGGGTTTATTGAAATTTTTGGGAGTTTTTTTTTTTTTTTTTTAATTTTGGTGGGTTCCACTGGGATTTTGTGGGATTCTTTGGTGTTTAGGAGTTTTTAATTGGGATTTTTGGGGGATTTTGGGGGGTTTTAGTGGAATTTTGGGGGGCTTTGGAGTTGTCCCAGGGTGTGGGGAAGGGCTGAGAGGCACCAACATCTGGTTTAAACCCCTGAAAGTCCCAATAAACCCCATGAAATCGCAATTAAATTTCACAAATTCCCATTAGAATACCCTCGAATCCCAAAAAAAGCTCACAAAATCCCAATTAAACCCCACAAATCCCCCCAAAAATGTCTCCAAAACCACAACAAGCCCCACAAAATCCTCACGAGACCCAAAGAAATCTTGGCAACACCCAAAAAAACCCACAAGCCCCCCCAAATCCCCACTAAAATAACTGAAAAACCCAAATCCCCAAAGAATCCCACTAAATGCCCCAACAATTCCAATAAAATGCCTCCAAATCCCCTAAAAATCCCAATAAAACCCAGAAATAATTCCAGAGGATCCCACAAAATCCCCACAAAATCCCAGTAAAACCTTCCAAAATTCTAAAGAAAACACAAAAAAAATCAATTAACCCCCAAATACCCCCAGGAAAAAAACTTCCCACTCAAAGCACCAATAAAACCCCTCAAAATCCAAACTCCCAAAATTCCCAAACACCCCCACACCCAATAATTCTCCCCAAAAACCCCAACAATTCCCTGTAAACTCCCAACACAATTCCCAAAAGCCCAAAAAAGCCCCAGATGCCCAAACTCCTCCCGAGCCCTCCCTGGTCCCTCCCGGTCCCGCCCAGGCCCGTCCGGGGCCGCGGCCAAAACTGCCCGGAGCGGACGCGGAGGTCCCGGAGCCACCCCGGAGCCGATCCCGGGCTCGGCCTCGGGCTCGGCGCCTTTGGGGGATTTTGGGCCGAAGCGGGCAGGTTTCGGGTGGGCTTCAGATCCCTTGCGGGGATCCCGAGCCTTTTCGGGTCAATTTTCAGCCCCTGTGGCTGATTTGAGGCCGAATCTGGTGGGGTTTAGGGGGGATTTCAGACCCCTTTGGATGATTTTAGGCCCATGTGGGTGGGGCTGGGGCCCATTTGGGTGAGTTTAGGAAAAACTGGGCCCATATGGGTGAATCCTAATCCTGTGTGGGTGATTTTAGGTCCCTTTTTTGTGTATTTTGGGTGCATTTAAGTAGGGTTTTTTGCTGCTTTGGGCAATTTTAGGTTGAACCAAGCCTTTTTAGGGTGATTTTAGGTCTTCTTGTGTTGGTGTCAGGGACATTTTGGTGATTTTAGATACCTTTGGATGATTTTAGGCTGGACCAGATACTTTCAGGGTGGATTTTAGTCACATTTGAAAGATTTACGGGTGATCTTAAGCCATTTCTTGAGGGCTATAAAACACTTGGGGCAGTTTTAAGCCCCTTGGGTTGGATTTTAGAGCCCTCTGGATACTTTTAATCCCATTTGGTTGGTGTCAGGCCGAACCATGTGGATGTAGGCTGCATTTGATGCGCTTTTGGGTGATTTTGGGTCAAACCGGGCTTTTTTAGGACAGCGCGTCCCCTTGGCCCCGCTCCTTTCCCCTCACGGTTCCGCCCTTTCCTCGCTCCTTTCCCCTCACGGTTCTGCCCTTTCCTCGCTCCTTTCCCCTCATGGTTCAGGATCCCGGAGCGGGGGAGGAGGAGGAGGGAGGGAGGAAGAGGCGCAGCGGCAGCAGGGAGCAGCCGGAGGAGAGGAGAGAAGGAATCGCGTGGCCCTGGCGCTGCCTGAGCTCGCAGCACCCCGGGAGCATCGCCCCCATCCCGCAGGTGCCCGGGGAGGGGGAGCTCGGCCCAAATATCCTGGGGGGTGCCTGGGTTTGGGATTTTCTTTGGGAGGGATGTTTGGAGCTGGCAGGGCTCCAAAGCCGAGCTGCAGCTGGCCCTCGGGGGGACATCGGGGGGTCCCCGAGAGGTGTTTTCGGGGGATCCCAGTGTGGGTGGCGGCAGAGCCCCGTCGGGGGGACACCGGTTTTGGGGAGCCCCGGGAGAGCCGCGGCTGCCCTGAGCGGGAGCCCCGAGAGAGGAGAGCCCCAGAAGCCCCAGCGGGGAACCCGAGAGGGGGGGACCCCTGGCAGTGCCGGCACCCCGGCAATGGGGGGTGCTGGGGCTGGAGGGGCGGCATGGCCGGGAAAGGGGTGCGGGGCTCCCGGGGCCGCCAGGGGCTGCTCCCAGCAGGAGCCCAGTTGCTGCCAGTCACTCCCCATTATGATACAATTTGCCCCCAGCACTGTTCCCGTTGTTCCCAGTGCCATCCAGTGTTTTCCCAGTTCTCCCACTTGCCCCCAGAATAGTCCCAGTCACTCCCAGTAAGATCCCAGTATGAGTCCAGTATGATCCCAGTCTCTCCCAGCAGGGCCCCAGTCACTCACCCTTGTCCCCAGTTGCCCCCAGCGTGGTCCCAGTTGCCCCCAGCACATTCCCAGTGGCTCCATATGTGTCCCAGTCCTAGTGCAATGATGGGGAATACCAAACGCACTTGAGGCATCACGTACGGTTAACACCAAAGCTGTGGCTATGTTTGTGATGGGGTCATAGGTAAAGTTCACTAGGTTCCACCGGGATTGGAATTCCTTTTCAAAATCAGCGGCACTGTCCCAAACTATTTTCCGAATCTCAGTAGGAAAAGTGCCTTCTTCACCTTCTCTTATAATCGAGGCAGCAACCGACTGCATCCCTAATTGAGCCTGGATACAGCTGAGAGCTAAAGAAACGTTCTTTTGTGTGGCACCGAGTGCATCAATTACCAATTTGTGATCATTTACGCTTGCTTCCTCCCAACTTGGTAATATGTTTGATAGCAAGCGCTGATGTCTTCCCAAGGCCAAGAAGGACGACTGCAGTGGTTGTTGGAATTTGGTCAAATCTAGTGGTGGCAGCCAATGTGTTCATTAATACTTCTGAATCAATGCTATTTAGAATTCCCAATCCTGTTCCCACAGCACCGGTGATGTCTCTTAGCATCCGTCTTTTAGAAGGGTTCCGCTGTCGCAACCAGGTCGTCCAACCCTGAAAAGAAGTTGACAAAAAAGGTGAACAAGCTGGCTGAATTTCTGAGACATTTTTTTTGCATCAGCAAAATCAGGGGTATTTAACCCCATCGTTTGGGAATTGGGGAGTGTTTGACACCCCAGGATCTGGGATTTGGAGGGTTTTGATCCTAAAATTTGGGGTTCGGGGCTGGGGGGGGGGGTAGGGCTTGACATCCCAGAGTTTGGGTTTGAGGGTGTTTGACCCCCCCAGTGTTTGAACCCCCAGGATTTGGGGTCGGGGGGAGTTGACCCCAGGATCTGGGGTGTTTGACCCGCTGGGTTTGGGGTCGGGGTTGAGAGCAGAGCCATTTCCTGGAAACAGCGGCGGGACCGGGACTGGGAACAGGATCGGGATCGGGAATGGGAGTGGGATCGGGGTCGGGAATGAGA
The DNA here is from genome assembly GCF_031753505.1 of Anomalospiza imberbis. Classification (NCBI taxonomy): domain Eukaryota; kingdom Metazoa; phylum Chordata; class Aves; order Passeriformes; family Viduidae; genus Anomalospiza; species Anomalospiza imberbis. The sequence continues at coordinate 120,522 of NW_027099867.1, forward strand.
TCGGGAACGGGAACAGAAATGGGAATGGGATTGGGATCGGGAACAGGATCAGGAACGGGATTGGGCTCGGGAAGGGGAGAGGCCCTGGCCCAATAATGGACCCCTCCCCCAGGGAGCGACCCTGCCCCAATCCCGGGATGGAGCAATCCCCTCAATCCCAGACCCCTCCCCAATTCCCAAACCCTCCCCAATGCCAGCCCCTGACCCAGTCCCAGACCCCTGCCCAGTCGCTGAACGGACCCTCCCTCAATCCCAGCCCGCCCCGATCTGGATGGGAGCCATCCCCGGAGCCTCCCCCATTCCCGGACCGGACCCTTCAATCCCTTTTTGGGGCGGCTCCTGCTGCTTCCAGCCCATTTTTGGGGGATCCAAAGGGCTCCGGGGACCCTCCCCACTTTGGGGGTGTTGGGGTGGCCCCAGGGCCGCCCCGAGGGCCGAGGGGGGATGGAAACCCCCAAAGCCGGGGGGCTCCTGGGGGTCCCCAGTTCCCCCCGTCCCCACCCCAAAACAGCTCCTGGCCAATCAGAGCGCGCGGCGCTGCTGACAACTCAGTTGCCGGGCCGGCGATTTTCAGCCAACCAGCGCCTGCGATAGCGCTGCTCCTCGGTTGCCAGGCAGATCAAAACGCTTCTCAATGCGCTAGCCAATCAGAGACTGCGCGGGGCCATTTCTAGCCAATCAGAGCGCTTGTTCTCGATGACTCCTCAGTCGCCAGGTGGACCCGCAGCGCCCAGCGCTCCCTGGGAGCGGAATTTGGGGAGGGGGGAGGTGACCCTGGGGATGGGGATGGGGCGTGCGGGGGCAGCTGGGGCCGGACTGGTGGCACTGGTGGTGCTGAGAGCCCCCCCGGCCGCGGGGGTCGCGGTGAGAAGGGGTTGGGGGCCCCAAATTAAACCAAAGAGGGATCGGGACCCCCCCACGGAGCAGGAGGGGCCTGGAACCCCCAAAACCAAACACGGGGGAGGGGAGCGGGGATTGGGGGAACGATGGGGAAGGCGGGGGAAAGAGGGGGATGGGACACCCAAAAAGGATCAAGACAACTTGAGGTGGCCACCTTTCTATGTGGATGGTAGCCAATGGTAGCCAATGCTTTTTCCCAGTCCATGGGATCCCAGTCTGTGCAATCCCAGTCGATGTGGTCCCAGTCCATATAATATCAACCCAGTTTATCCCAGTGTGTACCGTCCTGATCCCTATGGTCCCATTCCATATGGTCCCAGTCCATAGGATCTCAGTCCAGGTGATCCCAGCCCATGTTTGATCCCAGTCTGTGTGGTTCTGCACACACTGCCAGGGTCTGAAATTCCAGTCACCAGCCAGGAAAAAATGTTCCTGCCCTTGAATGTTCTTGCTGTCCTCTCAACGAGTTATAATAAAACTAAAAATCAATAAATTTGAATTTAAATAAAATAGAATAAAAATGAAATTTAAAAATTTCAACTCTTACAACCCTCCTAGGGCTCCGCTGCCGGAATCAGCAGGAGTGGTGTTGGCCTCTTCAGGGGAGTTAGAGTGGGACCCGACCAGAGCGGGGGCCCTTAAACCCCAAAAATCCACCCTGGGGGGCAAAACATCCCCTACAGCGGCTTGGAGTGAGTCCCCCAGAAAATTGTCACTTAAAGCTGTCATGATCACCCCTGAAAAGGGGCTTGTGGGGCTGTGGCCCCACAAACACCTGAAAATGGGGAGGAAAAAACACCCTTGGAGGGGTGAGGTCCCCCCAAACATCCCTAAAAAGAGAAAAACTCCTCTTCAGAGGGGCCTGAAGACCCTTCAGGGCACTCGAGGAGGGACAAGATCCCCTCCTCTGCTGGGGCCTCTCCGAGCCGGGAGCTCTCCCGTTGGCGGCTGCCCTCGGGGGAGCCCCGAACGACGGCGGCTCCTGGGCTGAGCCCCCCTCAGCCGGGGCTGTGGAGGGAACTGGGGGGGCTGGGACGGGGCCTGGGGCTCCTGGGGTGACCTGGGGGAGCCTCAGTGGGTCCCACCTCCCCCTGTGCCCCCTCTCCCACCCCCTTCCCAATATTGCCCCCAAACAAAAGCTTGTGGCTGTGCCAGCGCCCCCACTGACCTCCAGCCCTGGGAACCTGGAGCAAGCGGAAACCACAACTTTGCAAATGCTACCTGTGCCTGAAGCAAATGGAAAGAGAACTGGGGTGTGAAAAATAAAGCTTGTTTATTTTCAGAAAAACAGCAAAGAAAACACAGAACACATTTACATTGTAAGAATATTTGTAACAACAACTATCTATGGAACATATATACCCAAGAACATATCTAACAACAGTCTATGAAACGTATTTACAGAAGACAAAAAGAAGCCCTAAAACCTATAGCCTAAAGACAACAACAAACTCTACAACGTATGTACAAAAAGGGTGGCATCTCTGTCCGGGATCTCCATCGGTCCTTGAGGAAAAGCAAGAGGCACAGTCACTCCAATCAGGCAGAGAGGGCTCTTCCATGTGCCCCCAGGCTGGCCCAGCAAGCGCAGCACAGGCTGGGGATGGCCACCAGAACCCAATGCACCGGGTCCCACATCCCTGAGCAGGGACCACCCAGCCCAGTCCCAGCCTGGCAGCAGGGGACCCGCTCTGCCTGTGGGGACCACATGCCTGTCCTGCTGCTGGTATTGCTCTTCATCCCAAGATCATGGCCTCTTCCTCATCTTTCTCATCAATGTCCATGTCCTCAAGGTACTCTTCCATTTCCACGTCCATCTCCTCTTCCACATCTACCTCCATCTCTTCTTCACCAGTCTCTTCTCCATCCACTTCCATCTCCTCCTCTGTATCCATCTGCATGTCCACCTCCATCTCTTCCTCTCCAGTCTCTTCTCCATCCACTTCCATCTCCTCCTCTGTATCCATCTCCATGTCCACCTCCATCTCTTCCTCTCCAGTCTCTTCTCCATCCACTTCCATCTCCTCCTCTGTATCCATCTGCATGTCCACCTCCATCTCTTCCTCTCCACTCTCTTCTCCATCCACTTCCATCTTCTCCTCTGTATCAATCTCCATGTCCACCTCCATCGCATTGTCTCCACTCTCTTCTCCATCCACTTCCATGTCCTCCTCTCTATCAGCCTGCATGTCCACCTCCATCTCGTCCTCTCTCTCGGTGACAGCCTGCAGAGGTAGCAACACCTCAGAGTGGGGTCCCTGTCCCACCCCATCCCCACAGAACTCCAGCCCTGCCAGGCAGCTGGGGGGTGTCCACCTCCATGGAATGGCACTGTACCTTCCTCAGGACAAATCTGAGCATCCTGCAGGGACGGATGACAAAATCCAGGCAACAGAGAGCTTTCAGGACTGATGGGAGTATCAGGGCGCAGGTGACGAGAAGAGTGACAGGGAGCATGGTGAAGGGTGAGCTGGCACGAGGGCTGGCACAGGGTGGGCTGACACAAGGGCCAGTGGTTGTGTTGTGCTCTTTGCTGGACGCTGGAAGTTCCTGCTGGAACATCACATCTGTGACATCACAGTGGATCTAAAGAGCATCTTGTTCCAAGCTGAGCAATCTTCCCCAGCCCATGCTGCTCACAGCCCTGTTGCCAAGGATGGGGCATCCACAGCCTGGGCCAGTGCCTCAGCAGCCTCCGTGTAAAAGAGCAGCTCCCTCAGATCCAACTTCAATCAGCCTCCTGCAGTTGAAAGCCATCCCCCCTTGTCCTGTTGCCACGGGCCCGGCTGAACACTGTCCCCGTCTTTCCTGTGGGACCCTTCCAGTCCTGCAGAGCTGCACTGAGGCCTCCCCAGTGTCTCCTCTTTCCAGGCTGAGCATCCCCAGCCCCACTTGGACGGCAGTCAGGTAGATCAGGGGGAGTCAAGGCTGAAGTCAAACAGCATCAGGAACTGAGAGGTGGAAGCTTTAGGCCCAGGTTTGCCTCTGTAATAACAGTGGAGGGGAAGATGGTGGGACACTGGCTCTGTTCTAACCGGTGAATATTTTCTTTTTTTTTTTTTTTTTCCCTTCTTTTCTGTCATGCTGATGCAGGTGTTGCTGTTTGCAAGGAAGCTTGGCACATTATCCATTGTCTTCTCCATTTGTGAAACACCGAGCAGAGTCTGGGCAGGCTGATGATGCAGAGCAAAACCTGCAAATACACCGGTGATCCTGAGCCTGGAGGATGCAGCTAAACCCGGCCAAAAATAATTTCTGGAAAGTCAAGCCTGGTTTACATTTTCTTGAGTTTGGCTATTCCTGAACCGGGGGAGAGGGCATTCGGGGGAGGGGGTACCACAGGGGTTCCCCTCCCCCGTTTTTGGGGGGTCTCCCATGGTGCCCCCTCCCCAAAAAGCTCCGCGGGCCCCCTGAAGCGGCTTCTGTTCCACCGGCCGGTGCCCCCTGATCCAGGACTGCCCCCGGTGAGTCTGGGGCGCTCTGGGGGGATTTTGGGGGGATTTTGGTGGCATTTATGGGCTTTGGGGGATTTTGTTGGGAGATTAGGGAGAATTATTGGATTTTGGAGAGAATTACTGGGTTTGTGGGGTTATGGGGGTTTTGTGGGATTTGAGGATTTTGGATTTTGGGGATTTTTTAGGGTTTCGGGGTGGTTATTTTTTGGGGGGTTTATTGAAATTTTTGGGAGTTTTTTTTTTTTTTTTTAATTTTGGTGGGTTCCACTGGGATTTTGTGGGATTCTTTGGTGTTTAGGAGTTTTTAATTGGGATTTTTGGGGGATTTTGGGGGGTTTTAGTGGAATTTTGGGGGGCTTTGGAGTTGTCCCAGGGTGTGGGGAAGGGCTGAGAGGCACCAACATCTGGTTTAAACCCCTGAAAGTCCCAATAAACCCCATGAAATCGCCATTAAATTTCACAAATTCCCATTAGAATACCCTCGAATCCCAAAAAAAGCTCACAAAATCCCAATTAAACCCCACAAATCCCCCCAAAAATGTCTCCAAAACCACAACAAGCCCCACAAAATCCTCACGAGACACAAAGAAATCTTGGCAACACCCAAAAAAACCCACAAGCCCCCCCAAATCCCCACTAAAATAACTGAAAAACCCAAATCCCCAAAGAATCCCACTAAATGCCCCAACAATTCCAATAAAATGCCTCCAAATCCCCTAAAAATCCCAATAAAACCCAGAAATAATTCCAGAGGATCCCACAAAATCCCCACAAAATCCCAGTAAAACCTTCCAAAATTCTAAAGAAAACACAAAAAAAATCAATTAACCCCCAAATACCCCCAGGAAAAAAACTTCCCACTCAAAGCACCAATAAAACCCCTCAAAATCCAAACTCCCAAAATTCCCAAACACCCCCACACCCAATAATTCTCCCCAAAAACCCCAACAATTCCCTGTAAACTCCCAACACAATTCCCCAAAGCCCAAAAAAGCCCCAGATGCCCAAACCCCTCCCGAGCCCTCCCTGGTCCCTCCCGGCCCCGCCCAGGCCCGTCCGGGGCCGCGGCCAAAACTGCCCGGAGCGGACGCGGAGGTCCCGGAGCGACCCCGGAGCCGATCCCGGGCTCGGCCTCGGGCTCGGCGCCTTTGGGGGATTTTGGGCCGAAGCGGGCAGGTTTAGGGTGGGCTTCAGATCCCTTGCGGGGATCCCGAGCCTTTTCGGGTCAATTTTCAGCCCCTGTGGCTGATTTGAGGCCGAATCTGGTGGGGTTTAGGGGGGATTTCAGACCCCTTTGGATGATTTTAGGCCCATGTGGGTGGGGCTGGGGCCCATTTGGGTGAGTTTAGGAAAAACTGGGCCCATATGGGTGAATCCTAATCCTGTGTGGGTGATTTTTGGTCCCTTTTTTGTGTATTTTGGGTGCATTTAAGTAGGGTTTTTTGCTGCTTTGGGCAATTTTAGGTTGAACCAAGCCTTTTTAGGGTGATTTTAGGTCTTCTTGTGTTGGTGTCAGGGACATTTTGGTGATTTTAGATACCTTTGGATGATTTTAGGCTGGACCAGATACTTTCAGGGTGGATTTTAGTCACATTTGAAAGATTTACGGGTGATCTTAAGCCATTTCTTGAGGGCTATAAAACACTTGGGGCAGTTTTAAGCCCCTTGGGTTGGATTTTAGAGCCCTCTGGATACTTTTAATCCCATTTGGTTGGTGTCAGGCCGAACCATGTGGATGTAGGCTGCATTTGATGCCCTTTTGGGTGATTTTGGGTCAAACCGGGCTTTTTTAGGACAGCGCGTCCCCTTGGCCCCGCTCCTTTCCCCTCACGGTTCCGCCCTTTCCTCGCTCCTTTCCCCTCATGGTTCTGCCCTTTCCTCGCTCCTTTCCCCTCATGGTTCAGGATCCCGGAGTGGGGGAGGAGGAGGAGGGAGGGAGGAAGAGGCGCAGCGGCAGCAGGGAGCAGCCGGAGGAGAGGAGAGAAGGAATCGCGTGGCCCTGGCGCTGCCTGAGCTCGCAGCACCCCGGGAGCATCGCCCCCATCCCGCAGGTGCCCAGGGAGGGGGAGCTCGGCCCAAATATCCTGGGGGGTGCCTGGGTTCGGGTTCTTTGGGAGGGATGTTTGGAGCTGGCAGGGCTCCAAAGCTGAGCCGCAGCTGGCCCTCGGGGGGACATCGGGGGGTCCCCGAGAGGTGTTTTTGGGGGATCCCAGTGTGGGTGGCGGCAGAGCCCCGTCGGGGGGACACGGGGTTTTGGGGAGCCCCGGGAGAGCCGCGGCTGCCCTGAGCGGGAGCCCCGAGAGAGGAGAGCCCCAGAAGCCCCAGCGGGGAACCCGAGAGGGGGGGACCCCTGGCAGTGCCGGCACCCCGGCAATGGGGGGTGCTGGGGCTGGAGGGGCGGCATGGCCGGGAAAGGGGTGCGGGGCTCCCGGGGCCGCCAGGGGCTGCTCCCAGCAGGAGCCCAGTTGCTGCCAGTCACTCCCCATTATGATACAATTTGCCCCCAGCACTGTTCCCGTTGTTCCCAGTGCCATCCAGTGTTTTCCCAGTTCTCCCACTTGCCCCCAGAATAGTCCCAGTCACTCCCAGTAAGATCCCAGTATGAGTCCAGTATGATCCCAGTCTCTCCCAGCAGGGCCCCAGTCACTCACCCTTGTCCCCAGTTGCCCCCAGCGTGGTCCCAGTTGCCCCCAGCACATTCCCAGTGGCTCCATATGTGTCCCAGTCCTAGTGCAATGATGGGGAATACCAAACGCACTTGAGGCATCACGTACGGTTAACACCAAAGCTGTGGCTATGTTTGTGATGGGGTCATAGGTAAAGTTCACTAGGTTCCACCGGGATTGGAATTCCTTTTCAAAATCAGCGGCACTGTCCCAAACTATTTTCCGAATCTCAGTAGGAAAAGTGCCTTCTTCACCTTCTCTTATAATCGAGGCAGCAACCGACTGCATCCCTAATTGAGCCTGGATACAGCTGAGAGCTAAAGAAACGTTCTTTTGTGTGGCACCGAGTGCATCAATTACCAATTTGTGATCATTTACGCTTGCTTCCTCCCAACTTGGTAATATGTTTGATAGCAAGCGCTGATGTCTTCCCAAGGCCAAGAAGGACGACTGCAGTGGTTGTTGGAATTTGGTCAAATCTAGTGGTGGCAGCCAATGTGTTCATTAATACTTCTGAATCAATGCTATTTAGAATTCCCAATCCTGTTCCCACAGCACCGGTGATGTCTCTTAGCATCCGTCTTTTAGAAGGGTTCCGCTGTCGCAACCAGGTCGTCCAACCCTGAAAAGAAGTTGACAAAAAAGGTGAACAAGCTGGCTGAATTTCTGAGACATTTTTTTGCATCAGCAAAATCAGGGGTATTTAACCCCATCGTTTGGGAATTGGGGAGTGTTTGACACCCCAGGATCTGGGATTTGGAGGGTTTGATCCTAAAATTTGGGGTTCGGGGCTGGGGGGGGGGGTAGGGCTTGACATCCCAGAGTTTGGGTTTGAGGGTGTTTGACCCCCCCAGTGTTTGAACCCCCAGGATTTGGGGTCGGGGGGAGTTGACCCCAGGATCTGGGGTGTTTGACCCGCTGGGTTTGGGGTCGGGGTTGAGAGCAGAGCCATTTCCTGGAAACAGCGGCGGGACCGGGACTGGGAACAGGATCGGGATCGGGAATGGGAGTGGGATCGGGGTCGGGAATGAGATCGGGAACGGGAACAGAAATGGGAATGGGATTGGGATCGGGAACAGGATCAGGAACGGGATTGGGCTCGGGAAGGGGAGAGGCCCTGGCCCAATAATGGACCCCTCCCCCAGGGAGCGACCCTGCCCCAATCCCGGGATGGAGCAATCCCCTCAATCCCAGACCCCTCCCCAATTCCCAAACCCTCCCCAATGCCAGCCCCTGACCCAGTCCCAGACCCCTGCCCAGTCGCTGAACGGACCCTCCCTCAATCCCAGCCCGCCCCGATCTGGATGGGAGCCATCCCCGGAGCCTCCCCCATTCCCGGACCGGACCCTTCAATCCCTTTTTGGGGCGGCTCCTGCTGCTTCCAGCCCATTTTTGGGGGATCCAAAGGGCTCCGGGGACCCTCCCCACTTTGGGGGTGTTGGGGTGGCCCCAGGGCCGCCCCGAGGGCCGAGGGGGGATGGAAACCCCCAAAGCCGGGGGGCTCCTGGGGGTCCCCAGTTCCCCCCGTCCCCACCCCAAAACAGCTCCTGGCCAATCAGAGCGCGCGGCGCTGCTGACAACTCAGTTGCCGGGCCGGCGATTTTCAGCCAATCAGCGCCTGCGATAGCGCTGCTCCTCGGTTGCCAGGCAGATCAAAACGCTTCTCAATGCGCTAGCCAATCAGAGACTGCGCGGGGCCATTTCTAGCCAATCAGAGCGCTTGTTCTCGATGACTCCTCAGTCGCCAGGTGGACCCGCAGCGCCCAGCGCTCCCTGGGAGCGGAATTTGGGGAGGGGGGAGGTGACCCTGGGGATGGGGATGGGGCGTGCGGGGGCAGCTGGGGCCGGACTGGTGGCACTGGTGGTGCTGAGAGCCCCCCCGGCCGCGGGGGTCGCGGTGAGAAGGGGTTGGGGGCCCCAAATTAAACCAAAGAGGGATCGGGACCCCCCCACGGAGCAGGAGGGGCCTGGAACCCCCAAAACCAAACACGGGGGAGGGGAGCGGGGATTGGGGGAACGATGGGGAAGGCGGGGGAAAGAGGGGGATGGGACAGCCAAAAAGGATCAAGACAACTTGAGGTGGCCACCTTTCTATGTGGATGGTAGCCAATGGTAGCCAATGCTTTTTCCCAGTCCATGGGATCCCAGTCTGTGCAATCCCAGTCGATGTGGTCCCAGTCCATATAATATCAACCCAGTTTATCCCAGTGTGTACCGTCCTGATCCCTATGGTCCCATTCCATATGGTCCCAGTCCATAGGATCTCAGTCCAGGTGATCCCAGCCCATGTTTGATCCCAGTCTGTGTGGTTCTGCACACACTGCCAGGGTCTGAAATTCCAGTCACCAGCCAGGAAAAAATGTTCCTGCCCTTGAATGTCCTTGCTGTCCTCTCAACGAGTTATAATAAAACTAAAAATCAATAAATTTGAATTTAAATAAAATAGAATAAAAATGAAATTTAAAAATTTCAACTCTTACAACCCTCCTAGGGCTCCGCTGCCGGAATCAGCAGGAGTGGTGTTGGCCTCTTCAGGGGAGTTAGAGTGGGACCCGACCAGAGCGGGGGCCCTTAAACCCCAAAAATCCACCCTGGGGGGCAAAACATCCCCTACAGCGGCTTGGAGTGAGTCCCCCAGAAAATTGTCACTTAAAGCTGTCATGATCACCCCTGAAAAGGGGCTTGTGGGGCTGTGGCCCCACAAACACCTGAAAATGGGGAGGAAAAAAACACCCTTGGAGGGGTGAGGTCCCCCCAAACATCCCTAAAAAGAGAAAAACTCCTCTTCAGAGGGGCCTGAAGACCCTTCAGGGCACTCGAGGAGGGACAAGATCCCCTCCTCTGCTGGGGCCTCTCCGAGCCGGGAGCTCTCCCGTTGGCGGCTGCCCTCGGGGGAGCCCCGAACGACGGCGGCTCCTGGGCTGAGCCCCCCTCAGCCGGGGCTGTGGAGGGAACTGGGGGGGCTGGGACGGGGCCTGGGGCTCCTGGGGTGACCTGGGGGAGCCTCAGTGGGTCCCACCTCCCCCTGTGCCCCCTCTCCCACCCCCTTCCCAATATTGCCCCCAAACAAAAGCTTGTGGCTGTGCCAGCGCCCCCACTGACCTCCAGCCCTGGGAACCTGGAGCAAGCGGAAACCACAACTTTGCAAATGCTACCTGTGCCTGAAGCAAATGGAAAGAGAACTGGGGTGTGAAAAATAAAGCTTGTTTATTTTCAGAAAAACAGCAAAGAAAACACAGAACACATTTACATTGTAAGAATATTTGTAACAACAACTATCTATGGAACATATATACCCAAGAACATATCTAACAACAGTCTATGAAACGTATTTACAGAAGACAAAAAGAAGCCCTAAAACCTATAGCCTAAAGACAACAACAAACTCTACAACGTATGTACAAAAAGGGTGGCATCTCTGTCCGGGATCTCCATCGGTCCTTGAGGAAAAGCAAGAGGCACAGTCACTCCAATCAGGCAGAGAGGGCTCTTCCATGTGCCCCCAGGCTGGCCCAGCAAGCGCAGCACAGGCTGGGGATGGCCACCAGAACCCAATGCACCGGGTCCCACATCCCTGAGCAGGGACCACCCAGCCCAGTCCCAGCCTGGCAGCAGGGGACCCGCTCTGCCTGTGGGGACCACATGCCTGTCCTGCTGCTGGTATTGCTCTTCATCCCAAGATCATGGCCTCTTCCTCATCTTTCTCATCAATGTCCATGTCCTCAAGGTACTCTTCCATTTCCACGTCCATCTCCTCTTCCACATCTACCTCCATCTCTTCTTCACCAGTCTCTTCTCCATCCACTTCCATCTCCTCCTCTGTATCCATCTGCATGTCCACCTCCATCTCTTCCTCTCCAGTCTCTTCTCCATCCACTTCCATCTCCTCCTCTGTATCCATCTCCATGTCCACCTCCATCTCTTCCTCTCCAGTCTCTTCTCCATCCACTTCCATCTCCTCCTCTGTATCCATCTGCATGTCCACCTCCATCTCTTCCTCTCCACTCTCTTCTCCATCCACTTCCATCTTCTCCTCTGTATCAATCTCCATGTCCACCTCCATCGCATTGTCTCCACTCTCTTCTCCATCCACTTCCATGTCCTCCTCTCTATCAGCCTGCATGTCCACCTCCATCTCGTCCTCTCTCTCGGTGACAGCCTGCAGAGGTAGCAACACCTCAGAGTGGGGTCCCTGTCCCACCCCATCCCCACAGAACTCCAGCCCTGCCAGGCAGCTGGGGGGTGTCCACCTCCATGGAATGGCACTGTACCTTCCTCAGGACAAATCTGAGCATCCTGCAGGGACGGATGACAAAATCCAGGCAACAGAGAGCTTTCAGGACTGATGGGAGTATCAGGGCGCAGGTGACGAGAAGAGTGACAGGGAGCATGGTGAAGGGTGAGCTGGCACGAGGGCTGGCACAGGGTGGGCTGACACAAGGGCCAGTGGTTGTGTTGTGCTCTTTGCTGGACGCTGGAAGTTCCTGCTGGAACATCACATCTGTGACATCACAGTGGATCTAAAGAGCATCTTGTTCCAAGCTGAGCAATCTTCCCCAGCCCATGCTGCTCACAGCCCTGTTGCCAAGGATGGGGCATCCACAGCCTGGGCCAGTGCCTCAGCAGCCTCCGTGTAAAAGAGCAGCTCCCTCAGATCCAACTTCAATCAGCCTCCTGCAGTTGAAAGCCATCCCCCCTTGTCCTGTTGCCACGGGCCCGGCTGAACACTGTCCCCGTCTTTCCTGTGGGACCCTTCCAGTCCTGCAGAGCTGCACTGAGGCCTCCCCAGTGTCTCCTCTTTCCAGGCTGAGCATCCCCAGCCCCACTTGGACGGCAGTCAGGTAGATCAGGGGGAGTCAAGGCTGAAGTCAAACAGCATCAGGAACTGAGAGGTGGAAGCTTTAGGCCCAGGTTTGCCTCTGTAATAACAGTGGAGGGGAAGATGGTGGGACACTGGCTCTGTTCTAACCGGTGAATATTTTCTTTTTTTTTTTTTTTTTCCCTTCTTTTCTGTCATGCTGATGCAGGTGTTGCTGTTTGCAAGGAAGCTTGGCACATTATCCATTGTCTTCTCCATTTGTGAAACACCGAGCAGAGTCTGGGCAGGCTGATGATGCAGAGCAAAACCTGCAAATACACCGGTGATCCTGAGCCTGGAGGATGCAGCTAAACCCGGCCAAAAATAATTTCTGGAAAGTCAAGCCTGGTTTACATTTTCTTGAGTTTGGCTATTCCTGAACCGGGGGAGAGGGCATTCGGGGGAGGGGGTACCACAGGGGTTCCCCTCCCCCGTTTTTGGGGGGTCTCCCATGGTGCCCCCTCCCCAAAAAGCTCCGCGGGCCCCCTGAAGCGGCTTCTGTTCCACCGGCCGGTGCCCCCTGATCCAGGACTGCCCCCGGTGAGTCTGGGGCGCTCTGGGGGATTTTTGGGGGGATTTTGGTGGCATTTATGGGCTTTGGGGGATTTTGTTGGGAGATTAGGGGGAATTATTGGATTTTGGAGAGAATTACTGGGTTTGTGGGGTTATGGGGGTTTTGTGGGATTTGAGGATTTTGGATTTTGGGGATTTTTTAGGGTTTCGGGGTGGTTATTTTTTGGGGGGTTTATTGAAATTTTTGGGAGTTTTTTTTTTTTTTTTTTAAATTTTGGTGGGTTCCACTGGGATTTTGTGGGATTCTTTGGTGTTTAGGAGTTTTTAATTGGGATTTTTGGGGATTTTGGGGGGTTTTAGTGGAATTTTGGGGGGCTTTGGAGTTGTCCCAGGGTGTGGGGAAGGGCTGAGAGGCACCAACATCTGGTTTAAACCCCTGAAAGTCCCAATAAACCCCATGAAATCGCAATTAAATTTCACAAATTCCCATTAGAATACCCTCGAATCCCAAAAAAAGCTCACAAAATCCCAATTAAACCCCACAAATCCCCCCAAAAATGTCTCCAAAACCACAACAAGCCCCACAAAATCCTCACGAGACCCAAAGAAATCTTGGCAACACCCAAAAAAACCCACAAGCCCCCCCAAATCCCCACTAAAATAACTGAAAAACCCAAATCCCCAAAGAATCCCACTAAATGCCCCAACAATTCCAATAAAATGCCTCCAAATCCCCTAAAAATCCCAATAAAACCCAGAAATAATTCCAGAGGATCCCACAAAATCCCCACAAAATCCCAGTAAAACCTTCCAAAATTCTAAAGAAAACACAAAAAAAAATCAATTAACCCCCAAATACCCCCAGGAAAAAAACTTCCCACTCAAAGCACCAATAAAACCCCTCAAAATCCAAACTCCCAAAATTCCCAAACACCCCCACACCCAATAATTCTCCCCAAAAACCCCAACAATTCCCTGTAAACTCCCAACACAATTCCCCAAAGCCCAAAAAAGCCCCAGATGCCCAAACCCCTCCCGAGCCCTCCCTGGTCCCTCCCGGCCCCGCCCAGGCCCGTCCGGGGCCGCGGCCAAAACTGCCCGGAGCGGACGCGGAGGTCCCGGAGCGACCCCGGAGCCGATCCCGGGCTCGGCCTCGGGCTCGGCGCCTTTGGGGGATTTTGGGCCGAAGCGGGCAGGTTTCGGGTGGGCTTCAGATCCCTTGCGGGGATCCCGAGCCTTTTCGGGTCAATTTTCAGCCCCTGTGGCTGATTTGAGGCCGAATCTGGTGGGGTTTAGGGGGGATTTCAGACCCCTTTGGATGATTTTAGGCCCATGTGGGTGGGGCTGGGGCCCATTTGGGGTGAGTTTAGGAAAAACTGGGCCCATATGGGTGAATCCTAATCCTGTGTGGGTGATTTTAGGTCCCTTTTTTGTGTATTTTGGGTGCATTTAAGTAGGGTTTTTTGCTGCTTTGGGCAATTTTAGGTTGAACCAAGCCTTTTTAGGGTGATTTTAGGTCTTCTTGTGTTGGTGTCAGGGACATTTTGGTGATTTTAGATACCTTTGGATGATTTTAGGCTGGACCAGATACTTTCAGGGTGGATTTTAGTCACATTTGAAAGATTTACGGGTGATCTTAAGCCATTTCTTGAGGGCTATAAAACACTTGGGGCAGTTTTAAGCCCCTTGGGTTGGATTTTAGAGCCCTCTGGATACTTTTAATCCCATTTGGTTGGTGTCAGGCCGAACCATGTGGATGTAGGCTGCATTTGATGCCCTTTTGGGTGATTTTGGGTCAAACCGGGCTTTTTTAGGACAGCGCGTCCCCTTGGCCCCGCTCCTTTCCCCTCACGGTTCCGCCCTTTCCTCGCTCCTTTCCCCTCATGGTTCTGCCCTTTCCTCGCTCCTTTCCCCTCATGGTTCAGGATCCCGGAGCGGGGGAGGAGGAGGAGGGAGGGAGGAAGAGGCGCAGCGGCAGCAGGGAGCAGCCGAGGAGAGGAGAGAAGGAATCGCGTGGCCCTGGCGCTGCCTGAGCTCGCAGCACCCCGGGAGCATCGCCCCCATCCCGCAGGTGCCCGGGGAGGGGGAGCTCGGCCCAAATATCCTGGGGGGTGCCTGGGTTCGGGTTCTTTGGGAGGGATGTTTGGAGCTGGCAGGGCTCCAAAGCCGAGCCGCAGCTGGCCCTCGGGGGGACATCGGGGGGTCCCCGAGAGGTGTTTTTGGGGGATCCCAGTGTGGGTGGCGGCAGAGCCCCGTCGGGGGGACACCGTTTTGGGGAGCCCCGGGAGAGCCGCGGCTGCCCTGAGCGGGAGCCCCGAGAGAGGAGAGCCCCAGAAGCCCCAGCGGGGAACCCGAGAGGGGGGGGACCCCTGGCAGTGCCGGCACCCCGGCAATGGGGGGTGCTGGGGCTGGAGGGGCGGCATGGCCGGGAAAGGGGTGCGGGGCTCCCGGGGCCGCCAGGGGCTGCTCCCAGCAGGAGCCCAGTTGCTGCCAGTCACTCCCCATTATGATACAATTTGCCCCCAGCACCGTTCCCGTTGTTCCCACTTTCATCCCGTGTGTTCCCAGTTCTCCCACTTGCCCCCAGAATAGTCCCAGTCACTCCCAGTAAGATCCCAGTATGAGTCCAGTATGATCCCAGTCTCTGCCAGCAGGGCCCCAGTCACTCACCCTTGTCCCCAGTTGCCCCCAGCGTGGTCCCAGTTGCCCCCAGCACATTCCCAGTGGCTCCATATGTGTCCCAGTCCTAGTGCAATGATGGGGAATACCAAATGCACTTGAGGCATCACGTACGGTTAACACCAAAGCTGTGGCTATGTTTGTGATGGGGTCATAGGTAAAGTTCACTAGGTTCCACCGGGATTGGAATTCCTTTTCAAAATCAGCGGCACTGTCCCAAACTATTTTCCGAATCTCAGTAGGAAAAGTGCCTTCTTCACCTTCTCTTATAATCGAGGCAGCAACCGACTGCATCCCTAATTGAGCCTGGATACAGCTGAGAGCTAAAGAAACGTTCTTTTGTGTGGCACCGAGTGCATCAATTACCAATTTGTGATCATTTACGCTTGCTTCCTCCCAACTTGGTAATATGTTTGATAGCAAGCGCTGATGTCTTCCCAAGGCCAAGAAGGACGACTGCAGTGGTTGTTGGAATTTGGTCAAATCTAGTGGTGGCAGCCAATGTGTTCATTAATACTTCTGAATCAATGCTATTTAGAATTCCCAATCCTGTTCCCACAGCACCGGTGATGTCTCTTAGCATCCGTCTTTTAGAAGGGTTCCGCTGTCGCAACCAGGTCGTCCAACCCTGAAAAGAAGTTGACAAAAAAGGTGAACAAGCTGGCTGAATTTCGGAGACATTTTTTTGCATCAGCAAAATCAGGGGTATTTAACCCCATCGTTTGGGAATTGGGGAGTGTTTGACACCCCAGGATCTGGGATTTGGAGGGTTTGATCCTAAAATTTGGGGTTCGGGGCTGGGGGGGGGGGTAGGGCTTGACATCCCAGAGTTTGGGTTTGAGGGTGTTTGACCCCCCCAGTGTTTGAACGCCCAGGATTTGGGGTCGGGGGGAGTTGACCCCAGGATCTGGGGTGTTTGACCCGCTGGGTTTGGGGTCGGGGTTGAGAGCAGAGCCATTTCCTGGAAACAGCGGCGGGACCGGGACTGGGAACAGGATCGGGATCGGGAATGGGAGTGGGATCGGGGTCGGGAATGAGATTGGGAACGGGAACAGAAATGGGAATGGGATTGGGATCGGGAACAGGATCAGGAACGGGATTGGGCTCGGGAAGGGGAGAGGCCCTGGCCCAATAATGGACCCCTCCCCCAGGGAGCGACCCTGCCCCAATCCCGGGATGGAGCAATCCCCTCAATCCCAGACCCCTCCCCAATTCCCAAACCCTCCCCAATGCCAGCCCCTGACCCAGTCCCAGACCCCTGCCCAGTCGCTGAACGGACCCTCCCTCAATCCCAGCCCGCCCCGATCCGGATTGGAGCCATCCCCGGAGCCTCCCCCATTCCCGGACCGGACCCTTCAATCCCTTTTTGGGGCGGCTCCTGCCGCTTCCAGCCCATTTTTGGGGGATCCAAAGGGCTCCGGGGACCCTCCCCACTTTGGGGGTGTTGGGGTGGCCCCAGGGCCGCCCCGAGGGCCGAGGGGGGATG